>NC_081784.1:7986771-8221771 GCF_963082965.1 Carassius carassius
AATATTTCAGTTGGTGTGCAATGAATCTAAAATATATGAAAGTTTAATTTTTATCATTACATTATGGAAAATAATGAACTTTATCACAATATGCTAATTTTTTGAGAAGGACCTGTAAAAGTCTGATAGCCATAATCATAATGTTTCTCTTTAGTGACAGTCACAGTGTAGTTGAGAAGGAGAAAAGCAGCATGTTTCAGATTGTTAAAAATACTAAACACATTTGTAAGGTCTAAGATGCTTTCCTGTTTCACTGACCTGCAAGTAGTACATAATGATCCCTATTGTTTATATTTAAGCCCTCTACAGCAAATAAAAGTATAAACTCATTGTTGATTAGGTCAGTGATGTCTAAAAAAAACATATAATTATTATAATTTCATCAAGTGACCAAATACATCATCTGGCTTTTGCAGGAAATGGCAGGAACAAGGTCCCGGAGGGCCAAACTAAAACCAAAGGATGAAGCTGCATATTTTTCATCCATGCTCAAAGATAAGGATGGATTTGAAATAAAATACATAAATTCATTTAAAGGTGAGTAACACAATTGTCTATGTTTTAAGTATTGTTTTAACTTCTACCCTGACTGATCTGCTCTTGGTTAGGTCGAGGAGTGTTCAGCTGTCGCCACTTTCAAAAGGGAGATTTCCTCATTGAATATCGAGGGGAAATCATATCTAAAAAAGAATATGAAAGAAGGCACAGAGTATACCATGCTGCACTTGAAGTTTTTTTATTTGAATTTCGTTGTGATGGAAAACAGTTGTGGTATGTATAAACTTTGCATTTCCTGATGCAGCAGTGGTAAACTAGAATTAACTTTTTATTATTATTATTATTATTCTGTGAAACTTTCCTATTGTATGATTCAGTCAATATTACACCGTGGAGATAGCACTATGTTCTTGCTGTTTCAGGGTTGATGCTGCCAGAGAAGATGCTTCTTTAGGGAGAATCGTCAATGATGATCATGTGAACCCCAACAGCAAAATGAAAACAATCAGAGTGGACGGAAAGCCCCATCTGTGCTTATTTGCAGTAAAGGACATAAGTCCTGGGGAAGAGATAACGTATAACTATGGAGATTCTGACTGGCCATGGAGAACAAAGGTATTAACAGATTGAAATAATCCTTTTACTTTAATTTAAAGACACAGTTTACAGTTACATGTGGAGAAGTGTTAGTATTTGATTTTGAACCCACACAGGTTTGTTCTGAGGTTGTACGAATTGATTTCTTTAAAATTTTCATAAAAAGTGTTTTATAACGTAGTATAGTTGACCTTTTGTCAATCTGATTACACAAATCTTTCATATTTCACAGGTTTGTTCTGAGACCGAACAACAGGTGCATGCTTTGGTCAGCTGTGCAGCAGGAGATGGGTCAAAGGAGGTAAGTGTGTGTTTCTAATGCTCAACAGGTAGTTAAATCTCCATTAACTTTGGTAAGATGATGCAAAATCCTTATAAACTATTGATTTCTTTAAAATTTCCATAAAAAGTGTTTTATAGCATAGTATAGTTGACCTTTTGTCAATCTGATTACACAAATCTTTCATATTTCACAGGTTTGTTCTGAGATTGAACAACAGGTGCATGCTTTGGTCAGCTGTGCAGCAGGAGATGGGTCAAAGGAGGTAAGTGTGTGTTTCTAATGCTCAACAGGTAGTTAAATCTCCATTAACTTTGGTAAGATGATGCAAAATCCTTATAAACTATTGATTTCTTTAAAATTTCCATAAAAAGTGTTTTATAGCATAGTATAGTTGACCTTTTGTCAATCTGATTACACAAATCTTTCATATTTCACAGGTTTGTTCTGAGATTGAACAACAGGTGCATGCTTTGGTCAGCTGTGCAGCAAGAGATGGGTCAAAGGAGGTAAGTGTGTGTTTCTAATGCTCAACAGGTAGTTAAATCTCCATCAACTTTGGTAAGATGATGTAGAATCATTACCTTAGCATTACAGACGATTAGGACTGTGTGCTGCAATGAATTCTCACATGCCCTGATTGTTTGATCTAAGAATTCACTTGTATTATGTCATTTTCACATTAGTTGTTTTGGATACTCAAAGCATCACCATGTACTGCCGTGTTATCCAAATTTAATGTTCAGTACTCAAACCTTTTCAGATCTCAACAACGTCTGATTCTCAGCTGACATGTCATGACAACACTCAACAGGTAATGTACTTTCCATTAAAAATGAGCATTTAATAAGCATTTATTTCTTAAATGTTCTTTAGTTGGCAACAACAGTGATTTTTAATTACAAACTTAAAGAATTAAAAAAGATAGTGATAGGCTGATGATACACAGGACAACATTTTGAGCAATCTTGCCAGGCAACTTTTTTTGAACAATGTTGCTTGGGCACTTTCCCAACTGAGAATGGGTAAAAAAAAATTTTTTCAGACTTTAAATCAGTCATGGAACCTGTGTCTCTTCTGGTTGCCCACTGATGCCAACATTAACCCAAGTTGCCCCGCAACGTTGCTCATAAAGTTGCCCCATGTATCATCAGTCATAGGAATTGTTTAATTTACAATGGTATATGGATGATGGTTCATTCTAAACTAGCATGTGTATCATATGTTGTATGTCCCCATACTTACTGCTTTTGTCATTTTGTGGGGGATGGGTAGAAGTTCAGGGTACGTTTTGTCAAACTGCACAATGGTTTGTGTGTCGTATGTCCCCCATACTTACTGCTTTTGTCATGTTGTGGGGGATGGGTAGAAGTTCAGGGTGTGTTTTGTCAAACTGCACAATGGTTTGTGTATCATATGTCCCCCATACTTACTGCTTTTGTCGTATGTCCCCATACTTACTGCTTTTGTCATGTTGTGGGGGATGGGTAGAAGTTCAGTGTGTGTTTTGTCAAACTGCACCATGGTTTGTGTATCGTATGTCCCCCATACTTACTGCTTTTGTCGTATGTCCCCATACTTACTGCTTTTGTCATGTTGTGGGGGATGGGTAGAAGTTCAGGGTGTGTTTTGTCAAACTGCACCATGGTTTGTGTATCGTATGTCCCCCATACTTACTGCTTTTGTCGTATGTCCCCATACTTACTGCTTTTGTCATGTTGTGGGGGATGGGTAGAAGTTCAGGGTGTGTTTTGTCAAACTGCACAATGGTTTGTGTATCGTATGTCCCCCATACTTACTGCTTTTGTCGTATGTCCCCATACTTACTGCTTTTGTCATGTTGTGGGGGATGGGTAGTTGTCATGTTGTGGGGGATGGGTAGAAGTTCAGGGTGTGTTTTGTCAAACTGCACAATGGTTTGTGTATCGTATGTCCCCCATACTTACTGCTTTTGTCGTTGTGGGGGATGGGTAGAAGTTCAGGGTGTGTTTTGTCAAACTGCACAATGGTTTGTGTATCATATGTCCCCCATACTTACTGCTTTTGTCGTATGTCCCCATACTTACTGCTTTTGTCATGTTGTGGGGGATGGGTAGTTGTCATGTTGTGGGGGATGGGTAGAAGTTCAGGGTGTGTTTTGTCAAACTGCACAATGGTTTGTGTATCGTATGTCCCCCATACTTACTGCTTTTGTCATGTTGTGGGGGATGGGTAGAAGTTCAGTGTGTGTTTTGTCAAACTGCACCATGGTTTGTGTATCGTATGTCCCCCATACTTACTGCTTTTGTCGTATGTCCCCATACTTACTGCTTTTGTCATGTTGTGGGGGATGGGTAGAAGTTCAGGGTGTGTTTTGTCAAACTGCACCATGGTTTGTGTATCGTATGTCCCCCATACTTACTGCTTTTGTCGTATGTCCCCATACTTACTGCTTTTGTCATGTTGTGGGGGATGGGTAGAAGTTCAGGGTGTGTTTTGTCAAACTGCACCATGGTTTGTGAATCGTATGTCCCCCATACTTACTGCTTTTGTCGTATGTCCCCATACTTACTGCTTTTGTCATGTTGTGGGGGATGGGTAGAAGTTCAGGGTGTGTTTTGTCAAACTGCACCATGGTTTGTGTATCGTATGTCCCCCATACTTACTGCTTTTGTCATGTTGTGGGGGATGGGTAGAAGTTCAGTGTGTGTTTTGTCAAACTGCACAATGGTTTGTGTATCGTAAGTCCCCCATACTTACTGCTTTTGTCATACTACAGTGCAGTACATTTGTGATATACATTTTGTTATTTGTGAAATTAAAATAACTTGTTCAAACCTTAGCCCTATGTCTTAAAGGTGCCATATAATGAAAAACCTTGAAATTTACCTTGGCATTGTTGAATAATATGGAAAGATAAAACTGTTTCTAAATCATTTTTGCCCTTACCTAAGCCACATACCTTCTGTATAGATATCAGAGACCAATTTAAATATTGTATTAATGCATTATATTGTGCCTTTAACACCTAACTATAGTAATACAGTATAATTTCCTCTAATCAATTATAACTTTTTTTTTTCAACAGAACTGTAAACATGTCATAATATCTACAGTACTATCAAGCTTGAATAAATGTGATTGCTGTAGTGGTCCTTATTCCGCTTTTAAGTGGGCTGGTGTGAGATGTAAGGGTAAGTATTTTGTTCAGACAATTTTAATACTTTTAAAAATGCTTTACCATTGAAACCCTAAAACTGTGTAATCTTGACGTTCTAAATGCATCTTTAAATTAGCTTGAAAAAGTTAACTTTTCATTCTTTCTTTCTGTCTTGCTCAGTCTGTCTGCCTGTGTAATTGTGTAATCGATTCATATTTATATTAGTCTTCTCCTTTCTCTGTTCTCTTCCATCTTATAGCCACACTTTCAAACACACTGATCATCTATCACTGCTTTATCTATCACTTTTTAAAGCATCTTTTCTTAAATCACCTTTTATTCAAATGAAACCAACCTTGTTTATTATATGCTCAATCTAGTTTGTTCCCGCTTCTGGCATAAAACTTGCTACGAGAAAAATGTGAAGCCCAAACCTGACCCCTCAACATCCGTAAGTATGATTTATTAAATAGTCAGATATGTTTTATTTTTCAGCAATTTTCTTCCTTAGAACTAAACTTTCTGAGTATTTACAAAAGATATGTTTACTATTTCAGGATTCCGAAGTAGAATTTTCCAGTGAGAACATGTCGGATGAGGACTATGTACCTAATTCTGTCTCAGAAGGTTCAGACGTAAGCATAGCGCCTCCAGAAAAACTCTTAAACATTAAAAATACTGAAGTGTTCTGCATCAAATCTACTGCAGAAATTCAAAATGGCAGACCATGCCAAGAAAGTGTCATAGGTTCACTCCCAAAAGTTCCAGTCTGCACAGCACAGCTTGAAATGCCTAGTAGGAAAGCCATACAAGTACAAATATCGAAAGTTCACAGCGATGGCAATACTGAAAGCACTGTTGAGGATATCACAGGCACAGGGGAAGATCCATCTTTACAATCTTCAAATATATCCTCTTCAGTAAGCAAGAAGAATTACTGCTACATTTGTGGAAAACCGCAGTCAAAATTTACACGCCACTTAAAAGTCCATGAGAATTCAAACGTCGATGTTGCTCGGGCTTTGGCTCTACCAAAACATTCCAAAGAGCGTCAAAAACTTCTGAACAAACTGCGGAACAAAGGAAACTATGAACACAATGCAGATGTTTTAGCGAATGGGACTGGATTGTTAAAACTCAGACGTAAGCCAAAGAAAAGATATGATTCAAAAGATTATGTGCACTGTATGTATTGCCATGCAATGTTTCTCCGAAGGGATCTCTGGAGACACGTTCGAAATTGTCTTTCCAAACCAGTGGAAGATCAGGCAGAGCCAGGAAGAACTAGGGTCTTGTCTTTGGCAACAATGTCTAATGCAGCCCTCTGCCAACAAATATCACAAGGTGTTTGGAAACTGCTAACTGTGATGAAAGACGATGACATCTCTGCTGCTGTGCGGAGTGACTTTTGCATTCTTCAGCTGGCCCAGTCATTTTACAATAAACATGGGCAAGATCCCACTAAATTTGACTATATTCGACAGAAGCTCCGGGAAGTTGGAAGACTTCTGCTGATTCTGAGAAAGGAATTTTCTGTACAGACTCTTGAAGATGCTGTGAGACCTGAAAATTTCAATGTGGTTATCCAGGCTGTCAAAAAGGTATCTGGGTTTGATGATGTAAAACACTCATTCCAGACTCCAAGCCTTGCCCTTAAGTTGGGCCACTCACTGAATAAGATATGTGACATTGTACATTGCCGAGCTCTAATGGCAGAAGATGGTGAGGGGATAAAGTCAACCCAAGCATTCAAAAAGCTGTATGATGCTAAATGGTCTGAACTCGTTTCCCACACAGCTTTGACCACCTTGAATGAGGGGCGCTTTAACAAGCCGTCTACCCTCCCTTTCACAGAGGATGTACAACTTCTTCACCAGCATCTTGAAAAGGTTGTTGATTTAGGTTCTGAGAACTTGAAACAGATGCCATCAGCACAAGTCTATGGCGACCTATGCAAAGCAACTCTTGCAAAAATAATTGTGTTCAACCGGCGACGTGGAGGAGAGGTTGCAAAAATGCAACTCAAAGGTTTTCTAGAGAGGGATACAGCTCCCCTACACAAAGATGTTGCTGTTGGGCTAACAAAGTTTGAACAAAAACTTTGTACACATTTTAGTCGGGTGGAACTTAGGGGTAAAAGAGGGCGAAAAGTGGCAGTTTTGCTGTCACCAGACATGGTTGATGCCTTAACCCTCCTCATAAGCAGAAGAAGGGAATGTGGAGTCCCTGAGGAAAACCAATTCCTGTTTGCTCGACCAAGCTGTTTGAGTTGTTATAGAGGACAAGACTGTCTGAGGATCTATGCACACGAGTGTGGTGCACAAAACCCGGAACTCCTCCGGTCGACCCAACTGCGCAAACATGTGGCAACTTTGTCGCAGGTGCTTAACCTGAAAAACCACGAGTTGGACCAAGTTGCGGACTTCTTGGGCCACGATATTCGTGTGCACAGAGAATATTATCGACTTCCGGAGGCTACAACCCAGCTGGCCAAGATTTCAAAGTTACTCCTCGCTATGGAGAAAGATTCTCTTTCAAATCTCCACGGCAAAACCCTAGAAGAAATTGAAATTGAAGGTAATGCTACTAAAGTTGTTACAAATGACATTTTGAAGTTAAGTAAGTATATTCATATCCTAAAGATAATCCCTAACGTAGATCTTAATGTAATGTTCACCAGATATTAGAGTTATCACTATGTCTTCTATTTTTACTCTAACATTAGCAATGTTAAGCTTACTTGATACTCAATTTTTTTTTTAGACAAGTTAGACTTTTCTGATTCGGAACATAGTGAAGACAGTGATGCTGAGGAGGCGCATCCACAGACACAAACAGAAACAGGTAAAAGCACATAAACATACAAACATCAAATCAGTAAAGTCAGTGTAAGAAGTGCACCATATGATGCACCAAAACATTATACAGTAGTTCAGAGATGTCACAGAAGCATAATTCATATAGACCAAGCGCCGCTGCTGTTTGTTATAGCATTTTATTTTTCTATTCACAGATACTGATCCTGCCTTAGGAGGCCCATCTAAAGGTATGACAATACTAAAACTTTTTTAACTTCAAACCCACATGTGTATATATACTTTTGAAACCAAAATGACTGTTAGAAATGTTTAAAATGCAGTTTAGGTTGCTTTTGATTGCTTAAATTATAACATTGTGTAAATGATGCAAGTTTTTGGGGAGCACTTTACAGTAGGGGTACATGAATTACCATGAATTAATGCATAAATTAATGAAGAATTATGAATTACTTCATCCATTAATATCTCAATTATCAGGAACTAGCATGAGTTCAAAATCTTTTATTCATGACCTCATAGATGAAAAACACCTTAAGACATTCACTAAGATGAGTACATCATCATGATTAATAGGTTATTATGCATGATCTTGATGTTTTCTTTTTCACAGAAAACAAGATTTTTAATATCCATTATGGATAAAGCTATGCTTTTGGTACATGTACTAAAACATTTGTTTTCTCAAATAAGATTACTTGAATTATTATAATAATATATACAAAAATCTGCATTGCCTCATGCATGCATACAGGTTAGAACAGTATATCAGTAACAGTAATTAATGTGAGAACTAATGTTTTTCATTAATTATGATGAGTTATCAAGCACGTATACAGTATGTCTTCTTCATAGCAGCCTGCATGTAAATGGACAGACCCCCAACACTGGCCAATCACAGCACAGAGTATGTGAATTCTGTTGACATCCAAATACAGTAGTCATCATTAACTAAGCATTAATTTCTTATGACCTCATCGTGTGTGAACCCTCAAGTAAAGTGGTAACTTGGTCTTCTGGAAATACTGATAAACAGTGTGTTATTAAAGCGATAGTTCACCCAGAAATGAAAATGTGAGGTTCAACTGCTAATCCCTAGGAGTCAGTGATGTAGATGACTTTGTTTCTTCAGTAGAACTCAAAGATTTTTAACTCAAACCGCTGCAGTCTTTCAGTCATATCCCTGATAGCGCACGTACATCTAGAAGATGTCTATTTGACGTCTGCATTTACATCTGCAAGATGTATTATTTAGGTTATTTGCTCATCTGCAATACGTCTATTGGATGTCTCTTTTTAGATGTCACATAGACGTCTGTTAGATGTCTTTAAGATGTTTATAATTTAGAATGTATGTAAAACTGACATCTGAAAGAAAGTTTTTAGACAGCGGATGTTTCCAGATCAAGAGATCTTTAACAGACATCTTGCAGACTTGCGTGTGTCATCTGGGATATAATGGCAGTCAATGGGTCCCAAACATGCACAGACTAAACCAAATACATGCTCTGGCATAGTAGTATTCTATCTTGTGTATAGGTCACTTATTTGTTTATACAGTGCAGAGTGATTGTGGTCACTACAGCTAATCAGAATGGTAATTACTTGTGCTTATCCTGATTGTTGCAACCGAATTTTGTTTAACCGTTGTATTCACAATCTCTGCACTGTGTAAACAATGAGTGACATATACAGTCTGTATTTGGATGTAAGACTACTGTATTTGGATTTACATTTACATTTACATTTAGTAATTTGAAAGGAAAAGTAGAGAGGTAGGTCTGTAGTTCTCTACAAGTGATGTGTTAAGTGTTGATTTTTTCAGCAGTTGAGTTACCAGAGCCTGCTTGAATGCAGTAGGAAAAGTGCCAGTATGGAGGGATGAGTTGATGATGTGTGTGAGAGCTGGTAGAAGTGTGTGAGATATGGCTTGTAGAAGGTGTGAGGGGATGGGGTCAAGAGGGCAGGTGGTAGGATGACTGGAGAGGAGAAGTGTAGATACTTTTTCCTCGGTTAGCGGAGAGAAGGAGGAGAGAGGGTGATTGGCTGTGAAAGGGGTCGGTCTGTGCTCCTGTGTGTGAGGAGCTGAGAACTGACTGCTGATAGTTGTTGTCTTGTTGGTGAAGAAGTTCGCAAAATCGTCAGCAGTTAAAGAGGAGGTGGGTGGTGGTGGTGGAGGAGGACAGAATAGAGAGTTGAATGTCTTGAAGAGTGATCGTGTGTTGGAGGAGCTGTTGATCTTGTTGTGGAAGTAGGAAGATTTTGCAGCATGAACATCAACGGAAAAGGAAGAGAGGAGAGATTGATACATACTCAGGTCAGATGTGTCTTTTGATTTGCGCCATTTCCTCTCCATTGCCCTGAGTTCGGTCCGGTGTTCACGAAGAACCTCAGACAACCAGGGGTTAGAGGGAGTAGCGTGTGCTGGCCTGGAGGAAAGAGGGCAGATATTGTCTAGAGAAGAGGTTAGAGTGGAGCATAAGGTGTCCGTTGCGGTATTCACATCCAGAGATGAGAATTGTGGGGGTGAGGGAAGAGAAAATGACACGGCAGATGAAAGATGGGCGAGAGAAAGTGAGCGCAGGTTTCGCCTGAAAGTGACTGGTGGTGGGGTTGGTGGTGCAGGGGCAGAGAGTTGTAGACTGAAAGTGATGAGGAAATGATCTGAAACATGGAGAGGTCTCACCAAGATGTTGTCTGTGATGCAGTTGCGTGTGTAAACCAGATCCAGTTGGTTGCCTGATTTGTGAGTGCCTGTGGTGATGAATTGTTTGAGATGTCAACAAATTTTGCACACTGTGCTGTGATTGGCCAGTGTTGCGCTCTGTCCATATTCCTACAGGCTACTATGAAGAAGACATGAACATGCTTGATACCTCATCTTTAATGAAAAACATGAGTTCTGACATTAATTGATATACTCTTCTAGCCTGTATGCATGCATGAGGTAATATTTATTATTTTTCTATATTCCTTTTAATAATTCAAGTAGTCTTACATGCACAAAATGTTTTTTTGTATTTTGAATCATGTGCCATGACTATAGGTTTATCTACAATGTATAGTAAATACCTTGTTTTTTGTGAACAATGAAAACATCATGATCATGCATAATAAACATAAATCATGATGATGTACTTGTCTTAATGTCTTAGGCTATGTTCACACTTAGTGTCTTTTTTGACAAGAAAAAGTTGACAATGCCGTTTTTTTAGCAAAAAAGAAAACGCTGGCAGCGTTCGGTTCTTTTGTTGCTATAACAACAGCTGCAACAGTAGCCTAGTGCTGTGTGATGCAAAAAATGTCGAGAAAGAGAAAGTTGGCTCTTGCGTTGGCTTTTGAAGTTACCGGGGAGGAGAATGTCGGTTCACAAAGACGTTTGTGGGTGCATGACATTATACGGGAAAGGAAACGCGAAAGGAAAAAGACGCCGGCGGTGGCGTCTAAAAAAGCGCTCAGGACTTTTTTGAAAAAACGGTTTACTCCATAGGGTTATAATGTAGAACAGACGCTGGTAGTTCGAAAAAAGACGCTAAGTGTGAACATAACCTTAAGGTGTTTTTCATCCATGAAGTCATGAATGAAAGACTTTGAGCTTGTGTTAGTTCCTGATAATTCATGAGATTCACACTTGCCATAAAGTGTTACCATGTTTTGAATATGTATTTATTTATTTATTTTTAAAGCTCATTGCATGAAGGACAAATATCACAGCAGGAGGGAGGAGCATGAACAACCTGGTAAAAGCACACAATCATATAAAGAAAGAACACTGTACTAGGGAATTCTCTAGATCAATCATTTTAGCTGGTTTTATAGTAAAGGAGGATTTTTTGCTAGAGATTTACAGTTTCCACTTAAATGTGTAGAATAATTTATGAAATGTTTGAGTATGTTCCATCAGAACCTTTATTCTGAGCCATTCTATTCATACCACAGGAATGAAGAAAGCTAGGCGGCCTGTTGTGAACCCTACAGGCACCTCAGATGGTATGAGCATCTACCTCACTCAGCCAGCATATCCATTAAGGTTTGATTCAATTCATGCAGACCAAGCAATACTACTGTTTGTTATAGTGTTTTATTTGTCTATTCACAGATATTGAGACTTCCTTTGGAGGCTCATCTCAAGGTATGATGAGAATACTACTAGTATAATGAGAACTACTTATCTATATTGGCCTGTCATGATAACTTTTTGTTGGTCGATATATTGCCCCTTAAAATAATTGTGATAAGTGATATTATTGTCATTTTAAGACCATTTTATGCCAGTGAATGTAAAATAATAATATAACAGCATAATAATGCAAGAAGGCCACACACTTTCAATTAATAAACAAACATTTAATTCATAAATGATTTAGATCATGAAAATTAAGTGTCCAAATATTAGATACCTTAAAAAACTTGAATAATAGTAAAAAAAATTAATAATAATAGTAAATCCACATTTTCTTACAAATAGAAAAAAGACAAATGGACGAAGAACTGTTATGGAGATTTTTCCATCTACAGATTTTTCCTTTTTTTATGTTTTATGTTATGTTTTATGTTATTGTGTTTTTTATGTAAATATAAATGGTGATGTATTGCATTGGCAAAAATTGAGATCATGTACATTTATTGTGCGATAAGTCGATATATTGATTATCGTGACAGGGTGGGATGCAGCGATTATAGATTTTGGCTGTACGATTATAGTCTGAGGAATAATCACGGTTTCACAGTTATCACAGTAATTATTATTCATTAATTCATTTCAAAACACTATTAGTTAAAACAAATAATAGTCCATTTCCAGTCCTGTAATAATTTTACACTGAAAATATATAACAGAATAATGAATAAATAAATAAAAATAAGAATAAAAAATAATAGTATTTGTCTATATAAAATCTTAGCTAAATATTAGCTAAGTATTTCCCTATTAAAGAGGACAAATGTAGTTAAATGCACTTTAAGTTGTGATCAACTATATTACAAAATTGTTTGGTATTTTCATTTTTTTTGGACCAGAGTAGAAACATTGAAAATAAAAAAGCTCTAACTGGCTTTTGACTTAACAATATAGCCTCCTTTTGAAAATGAATAATGCAGTACAGTGAAAATAAATAAAAAGAAACACATCTCTGGTATTGAATATTAGCAAGCTATACATATCCTTTTGGAACAAAACAAGGAGTCAAAAGCTGCAGGACCCACATACAACATGGCCCTCAAATTGCACACTTATCTTCAGTCCTTTCTGTTCATATTATAGTGCAGAAATGTAAGCATGTTCACATTCTCAGTGCTCAGTCTTGACCTCTGAACTTTAAGCTAGCGCACAGTTGGAAAAACTTTTAGTTGCAGCAGTTTTATTCCGTGCAGAAGAAACGCTGTGTTGAGAAGCCTTAACGATTAATTAACCGTGACGAATTAAAGCACGGTTAATAGTGAAATCAGTTTATCGTTGCATCCCTAGTGACAGGCCTAAATCTATATTAGGAAATAAGCAACCATGTAGTCAGGTCTTTAATTTTATTCTTTTATTTACAATTTGATATTTGATGTATGAGGAATGTAACATTGGGCCAACAGTTAAAACCAATTTTACTCTTACGGATTAGTGACCTATACAACAAGACTTGACTAAAGACAAGGGTTGGTAAGAGTGTGGCTGGTTGGGAGAAGAGGGAGAGGAGCTCTGGCCATCATAGTGTTCAACCCAGGGTTCAGGAACCTGTTTTCCTCTTTTGTAGGGAATCATGAAAATTCTGCTGAAAAAAATCTGGATGATGCTAAAAGGAAGCAGAAACAAGCCTGGTCTCCAACTGAAATTGCAGCAGTACAGAGGCATTTCCGCGACCACATAGCAAGGGGTAAACTCGCCACTAAAATTGAATGCCAGCAGTGCAAGAATGCTGAGCATCCAGCTTTGGCTACTCGCACGCTCCAAAACATTAGGGATTTTGTCAGGAATCGCGGCTTAACCCTAAAAAAGAAACAGTCTCATTAGGTGTTTTTGTTTTTTACTTTTTGTTTATATGTAAGCAGAATATTCTTCTGCTGTTAAAGTTTGTTCATGGATTCAGTATGCTTTCAGCAATGTTTAGTTTAGCTGTTATGCTTAGGAACAGTTAAAATATTTAAGTTGTTCTCTTTACACTTACAGTAAGAGCGTTTGTTTTTTCATTACACACAGTACACACAGGATGTTTCTTGATACACAAAATGATCTTGTGATGTAAAATATTAAGGGCAACTACAGTAATTTTGCTGTAAACAAGAACAAAATAAACTTTGCTCTTTGTTCACAGAATGTGCATACTGTTATGTCTGCACCGCTTGTTTGAATGTTGTTTCTTCGCTTAAATATGATCACCCACTCTCGGTTTTTCTGCAAACAACCGGCTAGATTTACATTATGTGTATAGATAGATAGATAGATAGACAGACAGACAGACAGACAATCCCTTATGTCACTCCCAAATAGTACATCCTTGAATACACACTATAAAAGGTAAGGTAGCATATTTACAGCACTATACAAAAATATTTTACACACTTGCAAAATGCGTGCACCATGTTCTGAGTCTGATCATTGGTCCTCAAATATCAGGTATGTCCCTTTAATACACAGTATTTACTATTGTGTATGTGTTAAACCATTAGTCCTCATATATCAGGTATGTCCCTTTAATACACAGTCTTTACTATTGTGTATGTGTTAAACCATTAGTCCTCATATATCAGGTATGTCCCTTTAATACACAGTCTTTACTATTGTGTATGTGTTAAGCCATTAGTCCTAATATATCAGGTATGTTCCTTTAATACACAGTCTTTACTATTGTGTATGTGTTAAGCCATTAGTCCTAATATATCAGGTATGTTCCTTTAATACACAGTCTTTACTATTGTGTATGTGTTAAACCATTAGTCCTCATATATCAGGTATGTCCCTTTAATACACAGTCTTTACTATTGTGTATGTGTTAAACCATTAGTCCTCATATATCAGGTATGTCCCTTTAATACACAGTATTTACTATTGTGTATGTGTTAAACCATTAGTCCTCATATATCAGGTATGTCCCTTTAATACACAGTCTTTACTATTGTGTATGTTAAACCATTAGTCCTCATATATCAGGTATGTCCCTTTAATACACAGTCTTTACTATTGTGTATGTGTTAAGCCATTAGTCCTCATATATCAGGTATGTCCCTTTAATACACAGTCTTTACTATTGTGTATGTGTTAAGCCATTAGTCCTAATATATCAGGTATGTCCCTTTAATACACAGTCTTTACTATTGTGTATGTGTTAAGCCATTAGTCCTCATATATCAGGTATGTCCCTTTAATACACAGTCTTTACTATTGTGTATGTGTTAAGCCATTAGTCCTCATATATCAGGTATGTCCCTTTAATACACAGTCTTTACTATTGTGTATGTGTTAAGCCATTAGTCCTCATATATCAGGTATGTTCCTTTAATACACAGTCTTTACTATTGTGTATGTGTTAAGCCATTAGTCCTCATATATCAGGTATGTCCCTTTAATACACAGTCTTTACTATTGTGTATGTGTTAAGCCATTAGTCCTCATATATCAGGTATGTCCCTTTAATACACAGTATTTACTATTGTGTATGTGTTAAGCCATTAGTCCTCATATATCAGGTATGTCCCTTTAATACACAGTCTTTACTATTGTGTATGTGTTAAGCCATTAGTCCTCATATATCAGGTATGTCCCTTTAATACACAGTCTTTACTATTGTGTATGTGTTAAGCCATTAGTCCTCATATATCAGGTATGTCCCTTTAATACACAGTCTTTACTATTGTGTATGTGTTAAGCCATTAGTCCTCATATATCAGGTATGTCCCTTTAATACACAGTCTTTACTATTGTGTATGTGTTAAGCCATTAGTCCTCATATATCAGGTATGTCCCTTTAATACACAGTCTTTACTATTGTGTATGTGTTAAGCCATTAGTCCTCATATATCAGGTATGTCCCTTTAATACACTCAAATGACACTTTTGTGTGTTGTATATCTAGTGTCCTCAGAAATCACTTTAGTCCTTATAATAACGTTTTGTGTCATAGGTGGGGCTTGTGTATCAAATTATAAATTGTCCTCATAATTGTGTATATTTTCAGGTTGTTACATTATAGATTGTGTTTTGTGTAAACAAACTTTAAAGTGAAATCTGTGTTGTATGGGTCAAAATAGATTTTTTGATCTTCACCACATCTCTGTACAGCAAGTGGAAAGGGGTGTCCCCCTAATACACCAACACACCTGTTTGGGCTGCAGTGTCCTGGTAATTCACAAAAACCAGTATGTGTGTGTGTGCAGGGGCGTCGGACTGGGGGGGTAAAGGGTACCGAGTACCCAGGGCCCGAGGCAGGGGGGGGGCCCTTAGACGTCAGTTTTCTATACATACATGCACTAACATTTGTATAGCATTTATGTACAACTAAAAAAGTTCCTGTGCAAAACTAAACTTGTAGTTAGGCGCTGGTTTGGTATAAAAAAGTCATTTTCATGCTGTGCAGGGCCCCACACCCCTCTCGAATCAATGCAAATGGTACGACCCGCAGGCCAGGTGCTTCTGCTGCGGACCCGCGGTGATTGAATCAGTTGATGAGACAGGAGCTGGAGTGAGCCGTGAAGAGTCATGTCTCTCCTTAAGAAAGGAAAATCAGGGGCTCAAAAACGAAAAGAGAAGCAGAATAAAGAGAGAAGGGCAAATGAGGGCAAGCAGTTGCTCACAAATTTTTTTGAAAAGAGAGGTGAGCTCCAAATGCATCATCAAGCATTGACATTGTTTTAACATAAATATCTACTCCCGGTAGAATAGCATACATTTATGTTTGCATTTATGAATAATATACCAATACTTTATAGTATCACACCCTTCATAGCGAGCAAACAATGTTTCTGATTATTACATGGCTTGGCTGAATTCCAATGTAGAATGCGGTCTGTTATTTCTTGATAACAGACCGCTGCGAAGTATAACAGACCGTTGCCATGAAAAACAGCGCGTTGCTATGGACGCGGAACGGACTATTTTCTTTGGCGGAAGCAATACAATCGTTTTTAAATCAATAAACTCTTCTGCTGCAGTTCTCCCCACTCTCAGAGTCAGAAGTTTACATGAAAACACTGTATATTTCCCTCCATTGTCAAAATCTAACACCCGCGAAAACACAGATCGTTAGCGCCTATTTTACCGCATTGTTATGCAAATTAGCTCGCACACGCTCTTACATTAAGTACAGGATTGTTCTCAGTATAATAATGCACATCTTAATGATTGAAAAATGACTTATTTTAAAACATAATTCAAAGACTGAATGTCTAGTTTGGCGGTTAGTTTACCCTGTGATTCTATAGTGTAGTCTGCATTTATTTTAAACAGACAAATAATCATCAATTATCTTGTACTTAGCCTACACTTTAAAAAAAAGGTATTGTGACAATAAAGGATATTTTAGCAACCATTTGAAGCCATATATTTCAGTTTCCGAGTCAGACCCTGCAGCAGCAGGCCCCTCATCATGGCTAGGTGAAAGCAGTGACAGTGAGGTGGATGTGAGTGTGACAGTGAGACAAGGTGAGCTTTTTAACACTTAGTAATTAGTAATTAAGTGTTAAGAGGAAATAAGCAAAATTAGTACATTGTTATTGTACACATTTAAACTTTAAAGTGTAATTACTAATTACAGTTTAAAGTTTACAGTTTAAAGTTTAAATGTGTGCAATAACAATGTACCCATTTTGTTTATTTCCTCTTGTAGCAGAGGCAGAAATAGAAGATGAGGTTGATATAAGTGATCAGAGGGAAAGTGAAGAATGTGATGAAGGTAGTCAGGAGCAGGAGGACAGAGCTGAAGAGGAAAGAGAAGAGAATGAGAGACTTAGGGATACTGGAGAGGGATTGTCAGAGGACCCAGGATTATGGCCAACAACTCTTACTGATAAGCACAGGAAAACTATTGTTCAAATGCTAGCAAAAAACTGGACTTTAAAGACCTGATCAGCAAATTTGCGCATGCAAAGACCCGTCAATGGGCATTTAGTAAAAACTGACATTATTTAGTTTGTGTTTCAGACCAAAGTTTTTCTCATTTGGTATGGTCATTTTCAGAACTGCTTTACAGTATATTTGATTTAGTCCAGGTTTGGACCTGCTAGACCTTTTGTCATCTCAGTAAGTAGTACTTTCGACAATAAAACAAAAATATATTAATCAGAGTGTGGCCTATTTTGTTTACATTTTAAGTGTTTTTATGATAAAAATGCAATACCTTACCCATTGGTATCACTATGGTATTGGGGGCCCAGCAAGATGGTTTGTACCCAGGGCCCAAAATTTGGTGCTACGCCCCTGTGTGTGTGTGTGTGTGTATGAGGGAGTGTATATGTACAAATACATAAAGTATTACCATTAGATCACTGTTACTTAAAATCACTGTAACTCATGGTTTCTCTTAGCATATTTTGATGTTTTTGTATTCCATATTTTGTACTGACTCAGCATGAATAATGTGAATGTGTATAGTATGTAAAGGGAAGTAACTCACTGTCCTGCTCTCTCACTCCGAAAAACAGCACAACAGCACACAAAACATAGATCAAACTTATGACTGCAGATGCAATCATATACGCACGCCTCTGTGAAAGAGAGAGAGAGAGAAAGAGAGATGATAATTCAGGTGCTAGAGGTAGATGAGATATGAAACGTCTTCTGCTTTATAATGATCATGGCCCCTCTCACCTCATTAAATAATTTGTTGTCCAGTAAGATCTGAGAGTTATTAACATACATAGAGTGGCCGGATGTGTTGGTCGGGGATGTGCTGTTAATGCAAGGTGTGTTGGCCATGCCTACAATCTGCCCCTGAATGGCAGTGCCTATTACTGTACCCAACACCTCTACAGTCATACCTGAAAGAGAGAGAGAATAGAAAAGACATCACTAAAAGAGTCAAATTGTTTATACTTGGAAGGACAGGTGTCATACATAATACACTATGATTGATATGAGCGTGTGTGTGTGTGTTTTTTTTTTTAAGAAATTAGAACTTTTCAGCAGGGATGTATTAAATTGATCAGTGACAGTAAAGACCTTTAAATTGTTACAAAATAATTTTATTTCAAATGAATGCTGTTCGTTTGAACTTTCTGTGCATCACAGAATCCTGAAAATAATGTTTAATGGTTTCCCCAAAAAAAAGAAAGAAATTAGCAGCACAACTTTTTCATCATTGATAATATTAAGGAATGTTTCTTGATGTCACAGTTATAATGTGTTGCATGTATTATGTAGCTGATTGCAACAGTAAGGCATTAAAATGTGTGTAAATGCTCTTACGGTACGCTGTGGCTGAATCTCGTTCCTTCAGCTCAGTGCTGATGAACATGGTCAGAGATGAGTAAGGCACATGAAAGCACTACACACACAAACACACAGAGTAACTCATGGATGGCTCACAACAAAAAGGCATAAATATGCAAATTAATGCAATTATCATGCACTACCAGTCAAAAGTTTGAGCACACCTTCTCAATCTTTATTATATAATAAACACAAATGGAAGTGTGAATATGTGATTTAAATAAAACTTGTATGCCGGATGGATCCCATGTATGCTCTCCTACTCATTCATTAAAAAAAAAAAAAAAATTACAAAAAAAATGATTGTACTAAAAATATATTTGCGTAGTTTAAATATTAACTTTAGTGTTAAAATATTATTTAATAAAGACATTCATATATAATTTTAAGCATTTAAGCATAAATGTTTAGATTAACCCTTTTTTATAGTGTCCAGATGTTTGACAAGTAGTTGACATACATGTAAATAAATATAATGTTGAACAGAAAACAGAATATAATGTTGCATTTAATTCATCAAAAACTATGTGAATGTGTACTAACTGTCTGTAGAGTTTGGAAGAGACAGTAGAAGAACAGATACCACCAGATCTTTCCCTGTTCTACAGGTGGAACTACCCATATGAGGAAATAACACAACACAGCTGGTGTGGTGGAGATCAGAATCCTGCAGAGAGAAAGCAGTCATCATCATCTAATTTTACTAAAGCTTGTTACAGTTGTTGAGCCTTAGGGGAAGAACCGAGAAAGAACTGATTGGTTAAGAACTGGTGTAATAAAAAACCCATATAGGATCTCCGTTCATTTGATGTTTGAGGTTGAATACGGTCACTTCTGTATTAACTCATCTGTATGAGGTTAGGTGAGATAATGAGTGCGAATCACATCTCTGTGAGGTTCACTGATCTTTCCCCTATGGCTCTAAACAAAAGTCAGTGCTGCATGTTGTTTCATTAGATATTTAACTAACAGAGTCAGCTAGAGTTTGGCAGGCCGTGAAAATGATTTCTAATCACACTACCTCATTCCAAAATTCCTCGCACTAGTCCAATCAGAGAGTCTACTAGGAAAACAGTTGTAGCAAATTTAAGCTCAAAAGGGAAATGTATATAAATAATTACAATTAATTATGATTAAAATTATTTATATGACTTGCCAGCAGTAACTGTAGTGGAATTAAATTGGCATCAACTAATAATTTCATATAAACTTTTAAAAAAGGATATTTACGTGGCCACAGAAAATACTTTTATACAGTATTAATGCATTAACAAAATTGGAATCGTAAAGGGACATTGGGGTTGCAAAAATTACTAAAGGCTCTTAGAAAACTAATCTGTTGCATAAGCACAAACATATAATATACACTCTCCTTTAGATAATCAGAAGACAAATTCATAGATAATAAACATGGTAAGACTACATATAGGTAAGATTACATAAACGAGTGCTTCTATCATAAGCATGCATAAAACAGTCAAATTCAACAGACAATATACAAAAGCAGCAATAATGTACACAATGACCTAAAGGATATGTGTGTTCATTTAAAGAGAGGTTTTCTTATGAACCTATTAGAGAAGAGTCCCTTTCTATGGGCATTATGTGTCTGTTTTTGAGATTCTGTTTGTTTTTAGTTAAGAATTGCTTTGCAACATTCCCGGGAGCCATAAACTAGAGCTATCAGATAGTGTGCCTGTTCTGCCTTTTTTTGAGGTGATTGTTGCATTTCGGGGGAAGGGTCCATAGACCCTTTGGTTAGATGAGGGGGCGTTAGATATTATTTGTTAAATATAACTAATAGTTGTGTGTCTGATTGGTCCAAATGCTACACAGTGATCAATAGGAGACGCTCTGAAATCAATGGTTCAGACTGACAGCAGTGTATACAGCGGGATAGAAAAACCTCGTACAATAAGCTGATCTTTCTTTTCTATTAGACTGCAGAATTTGTGTTGGCCACACTGCATTTTGGGATGCAGTAATTTTTTGTGCTGTGTGTTCCATTGTATAAAGATATTTTTGGAAATGTAATGGGTTTCATAAATACAGCACAATATGTGTAGTATGAGTTGTAAACAAATGACTATTAGAAGCAAATTCCTTTAAAGGGATAGTTCACCCAAATATTTTAATTCTGTCATAAATTACTCACCCTAATGTCGTTCCAAACCCTTAAGACAGTTCGTCTTTGGAATACAAATTAAGATGTTTTTGATGAAAACCAAAACACAACTACCACATTCAAGGCCCAGAAATATTGTGAAGACATTGTTAAAATATATGGTTCAGCCTTTATTTTTATGAAGCTACAACAATAGTTTTTGTGTGCAAGAAAATATAAAATAACTACTTAAATGGTTAGTTCACCCAAAAATGAAAATTAGGCTGTGTTTAACTCCCCCCAGAGGCAGTCTAGGTGTAGCTGACTTTCTTCTTTCAGATGAATCCAGTCAGAGTTACATAAAAAATTGTCTTTGATGTTTCAAGCTGTTTAATGCCACTCAGCTGGTGTTGCATGCATCAGTCCAAAAGAAGTTAAATAAAAAGCACCCATCCATAAAAATAAAAATAATTACTGTCTCACACATCTCCGGGGGGTGAACAAAGGCCTCCTGCAGCGAATTGATGCATTTTTTAAGAAAGAAATCCATATTCAAAATGCAATAATCACTTTAATGTAGCTTGCGCCAACAGTTTAGACAGAAGCAGCTCCGGGCTGATGAAGTATGAGGTTGGTGCTGTGCATGCGCCTTTGAGTCTCATGAAAACCAATGTCTTCTGAGCGGCACATACACAAAGCCAAACTCCATACGTCGTCCGCCCAGAACTGCTTCCATGTACAACAAGCTAAATTAAAGTGATTACGTTTTGAATATGGATATTTTTCTTTAAAAAAATCCATCAATTCACTACTAGAGGCCTTTTTTCACACCCCAGAGCAGTGTAAGACACTTTTTTTTTTATAGATTGATGCTTTTTATTTAACTTCTTTTGGATTGATGCATGCAACACCAGCTGAATGGCATTAAACAGCTTGAAAGATCAAAGACAATATTTAATAAAACTGGATTTGTCTGAAAGAAGAAAGTTATATACACCTAGAATGCCTTGGGGGTGAGTAAAACACAGCATAATTTTAATTTTTGGGTGAACTAACCCTTTAATTCAACAATTTCTTCTCTTCGGTGCCAGTCTTCAAAGCGCATTCATGAGAGTACCCCGACGTATGCATGTGCATTCCTCTACTTGTAAACAAGATGCAGTGCATCCGGGTTCTACATCAGAATGTCGGCTCCTGTGTCAACAGCACCACACCAATGCAATTGATTTTCATACAAATAGTTAGAAACCATATAGTTATATAATGTGTGGTTATATATGTGTGGTTTTAACTGTGGTTATGATGACGTAAATGTTTCTTACTATGTAAGACCAATGGTTAATTTTAATAAAACCCAAACAGTCAGAATAATTAAAATTCACCATATAAAAATAGATTACTATTTTACAGATGTTACTGTTTTTGAAAATGAACAAATTTACATCTGCATCCTAATTTAAGCTACTGCTATTGTCAACTCAAGTTACTTTCAAATGTGCATTTCTACGGGGAACAAAAAGATAAAAATTATTAATATTGCAGCCTGCATCAAAGTCAGGCAACAAAACTGTTTCATGATTTGAAATGATATCACTCAGAGCATACCGAAAATAATAAATGGATTTTTCTATTAAGATTAGGGCTGTCATAACGCTTGCGATTGATTTTACAATCCTTAATGCGTAAAAATAATTTAATGCAATTAACGCAAAATAAATGGAAACCAGCCTTATTATTACATTAGAGATTGTAGAGTGAACAGAAACTCGCTTTGCATTATCAGTGAATTATTAATTCCAGCATGTTTCCATTTTTTCCATTTTTCTCTGAAGAGCACAAGACCTCACACGTGCTGTGTGAAGTACAGACTGAGTGTATGAGTGCTCTTGACGCACTGATAGCACATTTGGCCTCATTCATGAAACTTAAGTAAATATATGAGTAATTTATGAGTCATAAATTAATGAGGCACATAAATCTCAATTTCGACACTTAAGACTGGTTTTGTGGTCCAGTAATCTTCAAATCTTTTTGTTGGCTAGAGATGGTTTTTTCACTTCTTAAACTATTTTGAATTTACATTGTGAATATAAATTAATAGTACCCACTGCAAATCATCCTAGGGGTGGCCACAGGGGTGGCCAGAGTTTATACAGTGGTGGCCGTGTCCACCCCTGGCCACCCCTTGGGGGCGCCCCTGGTGTGGAAAGGTCTGAAAAAGCTCATCAACTACAAGACACCATCCCACAGCACTGTGGATAATCAATAACTTGCAGAAGATCTGAATGAGTTTTACTGCAGGTTTAAACACCCCCCACCCGCCCAGAACACCTCTTCACACAACCATTCACTGCACCTCCTGCATCCCCCTTCTCCTCCACACCTTCATCAGTGAAGATGATGTGTGCCAGGTCATCCAGTAGCAGAAAAGGAAAAAAGCACCAGGCCCAGATTGTATTACACCAGCCTGTTTGAAATCCCGTGCTGACCAGCTGGCCGTGATCTTCACAGAGACCTTCAACAGATCACTGGAGCCGTGCAAAGTCCCTTCATGCTTCAGACACTCCACCATCGTTCATAAGTCCACCTCTGCTTCATTTACAGCAGAAAACAAGGAAATGCTTTAAGCACCACCTGGCAGAGAGTGAATCTGCGTCTCATATATTGTTTCAAGCAGATATTTTTATGTATAGTTTCACAAAATTGAAGTCAAAACATTGTTTTTGCTTCAAATTTCGAAATTATACAATACTAATGATACAATACTAATTTAGATTAAAAACTGCTAATGTTGCATGTATGCAGCATCCTTGTTTGGATAATGATTAAAATGCAGTGGTTGCCTCTCATTTTAAACGGAAATAGCACATTTTTATTTGTGTTATTTATTTGATTTGGGGCTTGTTTTAAAATTTCAAATAGTTTTGCTATTTACATTTACATTAGATTTAAATTTTGCAATTTAGCAGATGCTTTTATCCAAAGTGACCTACAAATAAGAACAACAGAAGCAATCAAAACTAACAAAAAAGTAATATGGAAGTGCTATATTAGAATATTATTACAGTATTATATTTCAGTTTCACAAAGAAATGTACAGCATTTTCTCCAAGCAATTAAAAGGACAAATTTAATTTATAATTTGTCTTAAATCTCATTTTGTAAAAAATAATAATAATCATGAATCGAATCAAAATGTGAAATCAAAATAGTGAATCGAATCGAATCGTAAGTTGAGTGAATCTTTACATCCCTAATTCCCATCCCAAAGAAATCCACAATTACAGGACTAAATGACTACAGGCCTGTGGCTCTAACATCTGTGGTCATGAAGTCATTTGAAAAACTGGTGCTTGCCCACCTGAAGGACATTATTGAACCCTTGCTGGTCCCTCTTTAGTTTGCCTACAGAGCAAACAGGTCTGTGGACAATGCAGTCAATATGGGACTGCAATACTTTCTGCACCATCTAAACAGATCTGGGACTTGGGTGAGGATCCTGTTTGTGGACTTTTCATTCCAAACCTCCTCCTGCCCAAACTAACTCAGCTCTCCGTGCCCACCTCCATCTGTCAGTTGATTAACAGCTTCCTGATAGACAGGCACCAGCTAGTGAGGCTGGGAAAATTCTAATCCAGTACCCATATAATCAGCACTGGAGCTCCTCAGGTTTGTGTTCTCTCCTTACTGCTCTTCCCTCTATACACCAATGACTGCACATCTAAAAAACCCTCTGTCAAACTCCTGAAGTTTGAACTCCCTCTGTCCCTTATTTGGGAGCGAGCAGACCTTTTCAGTGGCTCGTCTTCTGGGCTGGGTGCAGCTTTCCTCCTCCGAGAGACAGTGTCAGGAACATGGCTTTGATTGCAGTGCCGGTGACCTGCCGTCTCTGTCAGGATGGGGTCTCTTGCACTTTGAGCCCTGATGGTGCTTTGGCCAAGGCTGTTTTGGCCTCACCGCTGGCTCATGTTCGCACCGAACAGCAGCAGAATACCTGATACACATGGAGTATCACCATGACATGCAGTGCTGAAGCGGCCTGGCCTGCCGCGGAGAAAGCCACCAAAATGGCATCATCTTCATCCTCAGTTTACTCCATGGCACTGAAAGACATCATATCCCGCATGCTGGGGGAGGGAAAGAGATCCGCGGTCTTGAATTGCGCTGGAAGGGAACCTGCAACAGGGGGGTGAGGAGCGTGTGGACACTGAGGTGCGAGCTTGTCACCTGAAGAGTGCGGCAGAGCTATTTGGGCGAGTTCATCACCTTGGGTGATGACCGAAGGGTCGTATCTCCACAGTGGGGGCAGTCCGATCCCTCAAGCGCCGCCTCTGTGTGTGTGCGACCCAAGCAGAAGACGCACGATTCGTGGCCATCAGCCCCCTCATATTTTGTGCACTTGACCACCATTGGCCAGTTTCACTGGTGTGATTCAATAAGACTTCAGTAGTATTTGGAGGAAAGTGTACTTCCCATAGCAATGTAGAGTGACCGAATCGAAAGGGAACTGAAACTGTCCTACACAGCATAAACAAACCACCTTTTAAACTGCCTCTCTCTTATCTCTGATTGGTGAATTCTGGTGGTGTTGTCGGCGGAGCCAATCAGAAAGCAAAATTTTTCCCTATGTCATACACACACGCACACCTTACAAATATAACAATAGATTTGCATTGTATTTCACTTCAACTCAACAAATATGCCTGTATTCTTACTGCACAAACTAAATATTGGTGTTACAACATAATATTCAATCAACTCATTTTACCAATAAGTTTCTATTTCAAACCATTAAACAAGTATAATTTTCTCAGTACTGTTATTCTGTATAGCTTTCATAATGAACGCAAATAAAAAAAGAACTAGTAAGCTCCTAACTGGAGTGTGTGTGCCCTTTTCTATTGGCTTACCGATTGGGATTGAAGATTTTTGTTTTAGTTTAGGTAAGTCAGTACTGGTAATATTTAAATACAATTTCTAAAATATTGATAAAATATCCATCAAACTGTTTTTTTTTTGTTTTGTTTTGTTTTGCTCTAGTTCTTGTACAAGTTCTAAATTGGATTTCTCAATTTTTAAATGTAATAAAAATGTTGTAATAACATGTTAAAACCTGTTAACATAAAAAATGTGTACATTCACTCAAAAGATACATTATTCGTTAATAAATTAACTCAACTTGGCTGAATGTCACTTCACTTTTATATTGTAATGTTATATATATATATATATATATATATATATATATATATATATATATATATAAAGATCGACCTGAAATTAGTTCAGAGGCTGTATCGCGTCCAAAATTTGATCAATCGACAAAAAAACTTGGTACGCTTCATCAACACACCATGATCTAAGAGTCCATGCCAAAGTTGGGAACAGTGCCACCTATGGGTTAAGAGATGCCCAAAATACACATTTTAGCTTGAACAATCAGTCTGAAAATTAAGATCTTGGCATCACATTACAATATAACATAAAACATTACAATATAACATTTCTGTAATCAATATAGCATAAGTCAAGAGTTTTTGAACAGTAAGAATTTTATGCTTTTAAAGAAGTCTCTTCTGCTCACTGAGCCTGCATTTATTTGATCCAAAATACAGCAAAAGCAGGAATATAGTGAAATATTTTTACTATTTAAAATAACTGTTTTCTATTTGAATACATTGTTAAATGTAATTTATTCCTGTGATCAAAGCTGAATTTTCAGCATCAGCATCATCAAATCCTTAACATATGTAAACCTACTTACATACAGTGAGTCAGAAGTTCCAGACTGTCCTTGTAAAGAGTTAGGAATGGCCAGTGGCTTGAGTGAGGAATAGCCGGGGGCTTGAGTAAGGAATAGGCCGCAGCTTAAGTTAGCAGCAGCCAGCAGCTAAAGCGAGGAATGGCCAACGGATTCAACGAAGGAGCAGCCGGGGGTTGCGGCAACCACATGTGACGAACCAGGTCTAGACTACAGTGAAAAGCAGTGAAAGCAGATCCGGAGATCCACAGCATGAAGTTGATGTATTTCCTCAGCGACCAGCATGGATCAGCTCTAGGCATGACGAAGCCGATATTGTGCTCTTTTGGAAGGCCTAACAAAGTAGTTTCACTTTCAGAATGAAACACACAGCTTCTCCACAGCGAGAATAAAAGGTATGCTGCCTTTCTTTGCATGAACATTTGGGCGGCGTTTTGCAAATCTTCCCAAGCAGTGACATAGATGTGGGGGCATGTTTAAACAACCCGTTTCTTGACTTTTATAAAGAGTATCTCTTTGGATTTGAGACTTTAGTCTTTGCAACTTTACAGATCTTCTTTATGCACCAAAAGCTTGTAACAGTCAAAAGAGAAAGGAAAAATTGAAATCGCATCATATGACCCCTTTAATCATTGGCATCTATGGATTTTAAATTCAAGTCCTGCTCTGTGTTCTATGCTAATAACCCGACTGAGAATGATGCAAGCGGTGTCAGTATGTTGTCACTGAAGCTGCAGCCATGGCGGGTATGTTTTTTGGTGTGCAGGCAAAACATCAACAACAATGTGCTACATGTTTCTTTTCCCGGTTTTTTTTTTCAATTGATGAAAATCCATTGTAGCAATGAAAAACTTTAATCCCTGCATAAACAAAATTGATTTCAAATTTAATTTATACCCTTATTAATAGACCTATGTTTGTTTTTAAGTAATTTCCAGGATTTGAATCCACATTTATTTTTATTCAAGAACTTCAAATACTTTCAAGAAGCGTGGGAACCCTGTGCAGAGTTTAGCTCTAACCCTAATCAAACACATCTGAAAAAGGTAATCAAGGTCTTCAGGATTACTAAGGTTACAAATAAGTGAGGTTTTTTTCAGGGTTGGAGCTAAACTCGGCAAGACAACGGCACTCCAGGACCAATGTTGCCTATCCCTGGGATACATAATCCAGAGCAGATGGACTTGGCTTGGACCACCATGGCTAATGTTCATTTCTCTGTTTTAAATACATCTCTCTTTCTCTTTCTGTGAACAACCACCCAATCCCAGAGTTCCAGTTTATAAAATACAGAGTTTTAATTTCCTTTTAATTTTCTCATGAATTTAGAAAACACTATCATGCATATTGTACATCCGGCACATTACAACTCAACTCATCTGCACATTGTTTACATCTCTGCACATCATCTGTATAACAGTTCTTGTATGAGCATCTGTGTAGTACTTTAATATATTGTGTATATTTCATTATTTGTATTTAATTATCTTTTATTATTATTTTTTCCCCCTTCGGATATTTCATTATTGCATTTAATTTTCTCTTCTTTTTTTTGCACAGTCTAAAAAGAGTATGCCAGATCTACATTTCACTGCTTGTTGTATGTCATATAATTTGTACATGACAAATAAAATCTTGATTCTTGAAACAATATAATTTCATGGTGTGGATTTCTGACAATCACATACCAGGGCATCATGCGTCCATGCCGTGTCCATGGGGTTCTGCTTACTAAAAACCCAACTGTAGGATCAGTCACAGCATCCCAGGCCCGACCCACAAACAGGATCACAGAAGCATTGAGGGGATCCAACTAGAAAGACAGATTTGGTCATTAGTTAATGTAGGATTTACACACAGCATTGCTTTCTAAAAAAAAAATGACTAGAAAAAAAACATTTTGAAGAACATTAATTTCAGTATTTTATTTAAAGCTGCTTCGAAACAATGTGTATTGTGAAAAGTGCTACAAAAAATATAATCTACTTGACTTGACTAAACATGATAGTTCTTTAACCACATCTCACTTCATCTGGTACCAATCCTTCATTTGCTCGACAGACTCGGATGAGAAGATCTGATTGGTTATCGCTATGGAATCGATTGTAATAATGAGGCAGCAGGAGTTTTGATCAAGATAACTGGAGCTGAGGATCCTCTGCCATTCAGTTATAGTGTTCACATATGCATGCTCACCAGTGCCACATCAAGCAAAAAGATTTGTAGAAAGAAGCCCAGGGCACTGCCTGTGATCTGATATGGAGCCCCTCCAATTGCAAAACACACCTTACTCCATACAGTCAGACCTCTTTTGCTCTCCTGCTGTGGTGAGAGCTGAAAGGAGGTTTAAAAAAATGTGATTATAAAAGAACGGACAATGACAGTGATTTAAGCAAGTAAAACTAGACCCATGAGAAACCAATGAACTTTTCACTGCAAGAGGACACAATAAAATCCTAACTGAAGGAGTTGATTAAGCTTGGATTCTGTTTTTGGGACTTTCCATTTAAAGCTCTTAAAAAATACCAGTGTTCAGCATCAAAAACCCTTCATAACTGCTGGAATGCTCTTAGCATTACAGTCCAGCAGTAATAAAACAATCAATGTTCTCCTGCTTTGGCTCTGCAGGGACATTACAGATAAACTGGACATTTAAAGGGATCATATGATGCAATTTCAAGTTTTTCTTTCTCTTTGGAGTGTTACAAGCTGTTCATGCATAGAAGAGATCCCTAAAGTTGCAAAGACTTAAGTCTCAAACCCAAAGAGCTATTCTGTATAAAAGTCAAGACTCATCCACGCCCTCCAAAAACGCCTCATTTAAACACACCCCCACATGTCTACATCACTGTGTGGGAAGATTTGCATAACACCACCCAAATGTTCATGGTTAATTTATATTTAGAATCAGAATCAGAATCAGAATGAGGTTTAGACAAAGATAATAAAAAGAATAATATAAAAATAGACAAAAAAACAATGTGCAAAAAAGCAAAAACACAAAATATAATATAGACAATTATGTACAGGTATGATATATGCAAAATCATAACTGCTCCAGAACAGTTTTTTCAGCTTTTAAGAACATCCAGGTTACCGGTAGCGGGCGGAACTAATGCACAAACGGCAATCTCATTGGCTGTCGTTCACCTATTATCGTCCCTGTTTTGATTTTAGCAAATAAGTTCAAGCGAATGCACACAACCTGATTAATATTCATGAATCCAGTAGCTGTTAATCCTTAGTGTGTTTTTTTAGTTCTTATTAGTATTCTTATCATTATTATCTTAACAGTAAGTTTTTTCCCCTTTTTGTTTTACAGAAGCACTGATTCTTCAAAAAAGCACCACCACCAATCCTAAATTCAGATAAAATGACTAATAGCTACATCAAGTTTTAATTCTAAATAGATACTCAATCAATCTAAATTCTAAAGTTCTATCATTAAGTAATACTTGATTATCATGTTATAATGTTTGATTGACTGATGTTAAGAGTTTACATATAAAAATGGCACACACACATTTTTTTTTTTACTTTAAGAAATATAACCATGCAATATAGTGACAACAAAAGCACGTTTTTAAAGAGATTCAGTGTTTCTGGCGTTAGCAAATAAAATAATATTTTCCAAAGACAAGATCATCATGATTAGCTCTGTCATAAGCGATAAGAGTGAATCAAATAATATGACTGTAAAGGTCAGAGTAGTGACGGCCTACTTGTCCCTAGACACGGTTCTAATTACTTTTACCTGAGAAGATTTTGCTGCTTCATTTCAAAGTTTATCTTTACATTTCCCTTCTTTATTCTTCATAACCGCTGCGACCAACACGTTCTCACTCCCAACTCGTCACATATGGACGGCTTGGTCAGGACCTCTTGGCGTCACATTTTAACGCACTGGGTATCCCTTTGGCGTCATTTTTCAACGAGCAGGGCAGTCCGTTAGACTTCTATGGAACCCTGAACCCGAGCCTGAGGCACCAAAATTTGACGTTTTGGGTAAGCACACGCGGCCCTTTGTTTGCTGTGGATGAAAAAAATAAAAAAGTTTGCTGTGGATGGATCGAGACTACAATAAATACGAATAGATAGGCTACAATAAATGATCTTTGCCGAGGCTGGTCAAATGGTGTCCTCCATATCATCTTTATCTGGCCACACAACTAGGTTTTAATGTTAAGAAATCCCTCGCAGTCTGATATCAAAGCGAACCTCTAAGAAATAGGGGGAGCGTTCATCGTGTAGTTTAACAGCATTCAGCGGTGAGTTTAACAACGCTCTACTGCAGGTAGAACAGCATCCAGATGTGAGTTTAACCAAAACAACGCTCAACTGTAGGTAAAACACTATTCAGAGGTGAGTTTAACAACGCTCTACTGCAGGTGGAATAGCATCCAGATGTGAGTTTACCAAAACAACGCTCAACTGCAGGTAAAACACTATTCAGAGATGAGTTTAACAACGCTCCGCGGTGCGTGCAGTAAGCAGTTTAAGCGTTTTCTGCCAGGTCACAGGGTAAGTGACTAATTATAGGTGATGCATGCTGGATAATGTACTTTTTTAATAGGAGTCTGGTATTGATAAATAAATGTATATATGCTTGTGTTCGATTAATCAATGTCTTGTTTATTTATTTATTAAATATCCTCTAAATGAATAACTCTTTCGTGAAACGGACATGAAACGGCTTGGGATTCGTTAAAAAAATTACGCATTTCAATGATTCAGAGTCGACTCTTTCTTTTGAGAGACAATAAATGTATACACGGTGCACTTTCAGATGTAAAACTTTGCATGATATTTTTATTCACTTAGAGCTGTGTTACACAATGCATTTCAAATATCTATAACGGGGCACTTTAATCATTATATTCAACATCAATCTAAACCCCCGCCTTATTATTTAACCCCACCGTCTGCTCTGAAAGTACCTACTTGGAGCCAAAAATACAAAGTACCTACTTGGAGCCAAAAATACAAAGTGCAAAAATCAAACATCAGTGATTTAATTCATATCCAAGTAACCTACCGTGGGAATTCTAATTCCATCTTGATTGATAGTTATGGCTGTAGGTAACAAACCGGATGAGAACTGTTCGGCTCCCTCTTCACTTGCCATAACACTAATCAGAGGTATTTTTTATTTCAGGTGCAGAGCGTGCTTTATTCTTGCGTTCAGGCTAAGAAACACTGTTTGATAAAGTGCTGCTTCCACGAGCGAACAAACGTATGCTGCTCTCCACTTCTGCCTTGTTGCTGAAGTGCCCGTGTTCACGCCCACGCGCTTTTTTTATTCACCGTCACGTATCGAAAGATGAGCACACGCAGGCGAATGCCGATATGAACATCTATATGGTGGGGTGGTGGATAATCCAAAAATATCTGGTGTCTCGTATCATAAGATAAATGTTTTAACCTTGGGCCAAACAGAATGAGCCCAGAAGCGCTCTTGGGCAAGGTACCCATGTTGCTGTGATTGTTAACATAAATTGGTAGAAGTGTGAATTAAAGTTGCAGTGAAATTGTGACATGGATCTGAGTGTAACAGATTTTCAAAAAATACAAAAAAGTAAGAAGATGACTTGGTTTTATCCACCAAGTCTGTTCATTAAATGAAAAACATTAAAAGCAGAAAATAATAAATGCATAAACATTCACCTTCTACATTCACATTCTACCTCTAAAAGTTGTTGACTTTATCTCTTCATCTCGAGCTAAGCCTAGATGCTATGATATTTTCAAACCTGTAATCTCGTAATGTGAGCGACACAGTGCCAAGTGGAACTAATCCAACCAATCACAGTGCAAATGGCATAAACACACATTCATCTTAACGAACAGAAACGAAACGCCCAAAATGAATCAAATCAACTAAATAAAAAGAAAAAAATAAGAAAGAAAAATTACCGCTTCAAAAGGCACCTATAGCAAATAATGAATTTGCATTTTCATTCAGCCCACCGCCGAGAACACCAAGTGAGCGGGCAATATGGGGGCAATACGACTCGTTTCAATGATAGCTGACTTTGTTTCTGAGAGACAATAACTTTATGCATGTTGCACTTTCAGATGTAAAACTTTGCAGTAGGTTTTCATTCAGTTAGAGCTGTGTTACACTATGCATATAAGGTCATTTTCAGATATCCATAATAGGGGCACTTTAATCATATTCAACATCAATTTTAACTCCAGCCTTAATAGTTAACCCCATCGTCTGCTCTGGATGTATCTACTTGGAGCCAAAATTACATAGCTCAAAAAATCAAACATCAGTGATTTAATTCATATCCAGGTAACCTACCTTAAAAATTTAAATCTTAATTGACAGTTTTGTCTGGAGGTAACAAACTGAATGAAAACTGTTTGGCTCCATCTTCTCTCGCCAAAACACTAATCCTAATTAAATATAAAAACTTTATAAAAAAAAAAATTCATCAGCATTCTTGTATTCTGTCTGGAATATGTTTCTGGACTCTGCATCACATCTGGCGATTTAAAAAGGTCATTGTGATGACGAGTGCTAGGGTGACCTCATCACTACCGCCATAGTAGGAGCATGTGAAGTCTGTATAAGCAACTGTTTTATGTATCTTTACATTTGCTATTAATGTTGGAGTAATTGGCCGGCAGACATATCACCCTGGAGCCCAAGACCGGTTTCCCACTGAAGCAAAGCAAGGCTGAGCCTGGTCAGTACCTGGATGGGAGACTTCCTGGGAAAACTATAGGTTGCTGCTGGAAGAGGTACTAGTGAAGCCAGCAGGGGGTGCTCACTCTGTGGTCTGTGTGGGTCCTAGTCAAACCAACTATTATTCAGACACCAGATATATATTTATATACTAGGTGCAGAACACTATAATACATTTATGCAAGTGAGTATAGCAAAATAAAGTGAACTGTGACATATTCAGAATCAGAATCAGAATCAGAATGTTTTATTGTCATTATGCTCACACATAACGAAATTTTGTGTGAGACTCTCGGCTTAAAACAGTTATCATACAAAAAATGACACAGCAATTATATAAACACAAGCAATATATAAATATAAAATAGAAATAAATACCTCAAGTAAACACCGGACACCAGAATACATTCAATAGCAGCAGAGTAAATATATATAGGCCTACTAGAGTATTAAAATCAAGTAGATTAAAAACATAGTGCAGCAATGCAAAACAATCAGAGTTTTTGTATTCAAGTAAGTATTTTGCATCAGTAGGAGTAGGGTGCATGTGAGCGAGTAAGTGTGTGGCTATATAGGGAGGTTGCATGTGTGTTTGACTGCGAGGGAATGGAGGGGGTTGATAGCTTTCACAGCTCTGGGGAAAAAGCTGTTTTTGAGTCTGGTTGTGGTGGTCTTGATGTTTCTGTACCGCCTTCCTGAAGGAAGCGGTACAAACAGTCCATTTCCCGGGTGGATGGGGTCGGCCACGATGCGGCTGGCCTTCTTCCTGATTCGGACAGCATATATCGTGTCCAGGTCTTGGAGATGGCAGCCCACAATCCTCTGAGCAGTTCTCACCACCCGTGCCAAGTCCTTCCTTTCCTTTGCAGTGCAGCTGCCATACCACACCGTTGCATTTAAGCAAAGTATGCTTTCTATTGTAGCACTGTAGAAGTTCTTGAGCAGCTGAGAGGAGAGTCCAGTACGTTTTAACTTCCTGAGGAAGAAAAGACGTTGTTGCGCCTTCTTCACCAGGTGTGATGTGTTGACAGACCAGGACAGGTCAGATGAAATATGGACGCCCAGGAACTTAATACTATCCACACGCTCCACTTCATCCCCCCGTATGCAAAGAGGAGCGTGCTTTGTCTTCCTGGACCTCCTGAAGTCCACTATGACCTCCTTGGTCTTGTTGGTGTTCAAAATAAGATTATTTGTTGAACACCAATGTATCAGGTGCTGGATCTCCTCTCTGTATTGAGTCTCATCATTGTCAGATATGAGACCCACCACGGTGGTGTTGTCTGCAAACTTCACGAGCGTGTTTGTGGAATGAATAGCAGAACAGTCATGAGTAAAGAGGCTGAAGAGGACCGGGCTGAGCACACAGCCCTGCGGTGTTCCAGTGTTCAGGATCAGGGTGGAAGATGTATAGTTCCCTATCCTCACCAACTGTGGACGATTTGTGAGAAAGTCCCTGATCCAGGAACACAGTGAAACTGATAGTCCCAGGTTGTGGAGCTTCAGCACCAGCTTATCCGGGAGAACAGTGTTAAAAGCTGAGCTGAAGTCCACGAATAGCATCCTAACATAAGTGTTGGGGTGCTGCAGGTGTGTCATGGCTATATGGAGTGCTAGCGAGACAGCATCCTCCGTAGAGCGGTTCTTCCTGTAAGCGAACTGAAGGCTGTCAAGTCCAACAGGGATAGCATCTCTGATGTAATTAAGGAGGATCCTCTCAAAACACTTCATAATTACCGGGGTTAGGGCAACTGGACGATAATCATTGAGGCATGTGGCGACTGATTTTTTGGGTACAGGCACAATGATAGAGGTTTTGAGGCAAACAGGGACCATAGAAAGCTGCAGGGACAGGTTGAAAATGTCCAGGAAAACTCCTGCCAGCTGGTCAGCACATGATTTCAGAGCCCAACCCGACACCTTATCGGGTCCTGCAGCCTTGTTGATATTGATGTTCTTTAGGGTAGAACACACTTGGTGCCGCTGCAGGACTAGGGGCTGGTGCTGCTCCTCTAGTTGGGGGAGGTGTACAGTCTCTCTGCTGCTCACTGAGTCAAAGCGTGCAAAGAAGCTGTTCAGGGTATCTGGCAGAGTGGGGTCATGGCTGACCTGCCGGTCACTGTGCTTATAGTCCGTAATGGTCCTTATACCTCTCCACATATTACGTGGATTGTTGTTGTTGAAATGCTCCTCAATGCGCTGTTTATATCTGAGTTTTGCTAATTGGATACCCTTTTTCAGTTCTTTCCGGGCCCTACTGTAAGCCAGCCTGTCTCCTGACCCGTAAGCTGCGTCCCGGGCTTTAAGCAGGTGCCACACTGTGCCGTCCATCCATGGCTTCTGGTTGGGAAAAACCATAATGGTCTTTGTGGGCAGGACAACATCAGTGCAGTAATGAACATAGGACAGAACAGCAGATATTATACCCCAAAATTCTTCATACAGTGGACTACTAGTGAAATTGATTATTATTATTATTAATAATAATAATAATAATAATAAAATTGGGACCAAAAATTATTCAGCACCATATAAAGCAACATGTTTTACTTATGTGTTTTTTCCTGAATTGCTAATGCAATCTTTTCACAACAGTCAGAACAAAATTAAGCATTGCTTGGTAACTGGTCAACAAAGTATTGATTGTTGTGTAAATATTGTCATTACTTTATTTTTAAGTTCTTGCCATATTTTATTACCATTTTCCAAACTATAGCAAATAAACTGTGATAATGTGAGAAATGTTGATGGTGTCTGATTACATTTAGGTTTGATTGTATATTTTATTTTACATTGAAGACTATGCAGTGTTATTTTACATTTGATTATTTAGTTTCTGTACCTGGACACCTACAGACTTAAAAAAAAGTAAACTCTGTGTAAATAGCACTAATAATAAAAAAAAAATGAACATACAAATTAAAAATTTCGAACAGGGCCCACCGGTTCAACCTGCACCGGGGCCCCGCAAACCCCAGCTACGGCCCTGAATAACCCACAACGAACTGTTGCACACTGTAACATGCAAAAAACTTGTATCGATGTTATTGGTTACTTCAGTAACACAAGCTTACTTCAAGCTGCCTTGAAGGACAAGCGAAGGAGGAAGATGATGCCACTCCGTGTCTCTCCTGAGAGCTCATGTCTACAGACTGAGACAATCAAAGGTCAAATATTATTTACATATTTATTAATACAAAGCACAACGTATTGCATACAAATCACCGTGAGAGCTTTCCAATATGCACGCCACTGAGTAACGTCTGTACTTCCAGGTCAGAGAGCACCTGTCCATCAAAAGCTCATTACCCAAATCAGAGTAGATCACCATTAAGCCCGCCCCCACGAGAGTTTTGTGTCAAAACACCAAACGAAAAACTGTGAAGCGTAAGCGAAATCTGTGGCAATGCATTCAGAATCCACGATTAGCAAAAACGAATCTTTGAAAAACATTAACAAAGAATGAAGCATATTTGAAGAGCCTGTTAAATTTGTGCAACTGAGTTCATTTTTTTTCATTTTCATTGTGTTTGTATTCTTTTGTAATGACATATTTTTGATAGTTTCTGAAAAAGTTACGTTCAGTTTTATAAAGTCACTTTCATTTTTATTTTTTTTTGAAGCAAATATAATTCCATAGGACTACAGCTTCCCTTTTTGGTGATGTTGACATTTAGAGATGTCTTATGGTGTAGATAACATTTGGTTTATGTTGAAGAAATTGCATTTATGTTTTTATTGTATGTATATTTGAAGTTTAAGAGTTTGAATTGTTAAATGATTTTGTGTGTATGCTTCAAAAGTTTTGGGTACTGATGCCCCTGCAGTTGGTATGGTCTTCTATGTAATGAGCCTGTCTTAGGCTATATAAGCCAGTCTAAACTGAACCTTGGAGAGAGAGGTGGGGGTATACTGCTTAAAGTTTCTATGTAGATTTTGCTGCCTGTAGCAATTTGTGTTCTTTGGTCGTTTATATACAAAGTGAGCACTGAGTTAAGTGTCTATTTTTTTGTAAGTTTTTATATTTTATAAAATATTTTGTAAATTTGTTTGTATTTTTACTGTGAATATGTACACCCCTACTTCTCCACTGGCATTTAATAAAAGTCCTCTTTGGATGACATCAGGGTTCTGAGCCTATCTACCACCTCCTATTGATCCCTTCGGGACATGTTATGACAAATGGTGGCAGTGGTGGGATCCAGTGCAGTAGAGGGCTTCAGTAAGACATCAAGATGCAACCCAAGAAGCAGACTTATCAGAGAACAGTGGAGGAAGATGAATATAGTGGTGAGTCAAGGACGGACCAAGAGGGTATAGGGTCAGTGGTAACAACTTCAGTGATGGCAGACCCAATGGGGGAGAAAATGAGAGTCTCTTTTAGAAAAGGAAGCACAGCGTCAAGAACACAGGTGGCATACTCTTCAACATCAGTTTGGGCAGTTGCAGACAGAGGTACAGAAAGAGCTTCGGGTGCGGCAAACATTGGGAGGTGTGTCAGAGCAAGCCCTTCCCCCTTCAACATCTTCATACCATTCAACTTTGCCCCCATGTATTCTCCACAGCAGGAAGAATAGTGAAGAGGGGGAGCAAGAGATAGCACCACCTGTAACTAGGCAAGGAGTTGCTTCACTACAATGAATGGGCTGGCAAGGCCCAAAGATGTTAACTCTTCAAGAGGATGATGACATCGAGCACTATTTGACAACATTTGAGCGGATTGCTCAAGCCTGTAGATGGCCAACTGAGGATTGGGTGTTACATCTAATGCCACTGCTGACAGGCAAGGCAAGAGCAGCTTATGTTGCCATGGAGCTTGAAGATACTTTTAAGCAGGCAGCCATATCACTCTGGAGCCCAAGACCGGTTTCCCACTGAAGCTAAGCAGGGCTGAGCCTGGTCATTCCTGGATGGGAGACTTCCTGTGAAAACTAGGTTGCTGCTGGAAGAGGTGCTAGTGAGGCCAGCAGGGCATGCTCACCCTGTGGTCTGTGTGGGTCCTAGCGCCCCAGTGTAGTGATGGGGACACTATACTGTCAACAAGCACCATCCTTCGGATGAGCCGTTAACCCGAGGTCCTGACTCTCTGTGGTCATGCAAAATCCTGGCAAAATTTGCCCCTTGGCCTTCGACCATTATAGAATCCTAACAATCCCCATATCCACTGATTGGCTTCATCACTCTGTCTCCTCTCCACCAGTAAGCTGGTTTGTGGTGAGTGTTCTGGCACACTATGGCTGCCGTTGCATCATCCAGGTGGATGAGGAGATACCCCTCTGACAATGTAAAGCGCTTTGAGTGCCTAGAAAAGCGCTATATAAATGCAATTAATTATTGTTATTATTATTATTATTATTATTATTATTGAGTATGTTAGGGTGAAAGAAGCAATCTTGGTTAAGTTCGAGATTAATGCAGAGACCAATAGACAACGTTTTAGGGCAAAAGCCCTCCGACAAGGGGAGACTTCCAAAGAGCTGCAGGCAAGATTGAAAGATCTTTATGACAAATGGATAACATCCAGGCATTGGACTAAGGAGGAAATTGGAGAGATGATTATTCTGGAACAGTTTCTGGCAACCCTGGTTAACCCTGAAATCAGAACTTTGATCTGTGAGCACAACCCCACCTCTTCGAGACAAGCAGCAGAGCTGGCTGAGACATTCATTGAATCATTGAACTGCTAGACGATCAACTTACCAACTGGGTCACTGTCAAGGCGGCATCTACAGTGCGACTGGTAAGTCTGGGAGAGGGTTTGGCAGTGGTCAACCTTATAGCAGTATAATACAGCCTCAAGCCTCAACAGCTTACTCTCCCTTTGAATTGCTCTATGGTCACCAGGTACGTGGGCCACTGGACATTCTGAAAGAGGCCTGGGAGGGAGAAAAACCAAGAGAAAAGGTGAATGCATTTCATACATCTTTAAAATGAGAGAAAAAATGGACAGAACTGGTCCACACCAATATAGTTAAGTCCCAGCAGCAACAGAAGTCATGGTATGACCAGTCGTCCAGGAAAAGAACTTTGAACCCTGGCCAAAAAGTGTTACTTCTCCTTCCAACGTCAGACAGTGGGCTGCTTGCCAAGTGGCAGGGCCCTTATGAGATACTGAGGAAGTTGGGTCCTGTCAATTATGAACTATACCTGCCTGACCGACGGAAAAAGAATCAAATCTTTCACATCAACTTGCTAAAACCCTGGCAGGATAGGTCAGGGCCACTGTCAGATCAGCTGTTTGCACTGAAAATTGAGGAGGAGGAAGAATCCAACGAGCAATACTTCCCGACAGCTATGAATTCTCCCGTCTTTTCTGAGTTGAGTCATCTGACGTCAGAGCAGCAGGAAAATCTTCAATCAAGGGTCACAGAGGTTCTTTTCAGTGATAGACCAGGTAGAACAGAGGTAATGCAGCATGACATCCACCTTCTATCACCTGGTCAAATTTGACGGACCTGCTGTAGGGTTCCTGCAAGGCTCATCCCAGAGTTAAAGAATGAAGAAAAGTAATGGTGGAAATTGGAGTCGAGGAGCGAGTGGTGTAGTCCAGTTGTCTTGGTGCCGAAAATAGATGGCACATTAAGATTCTGTGTAGATTTCTCCAAGCTGAACGCTATTTCTGCCTTTGACTCTTACCCCATGCCAAGGGTTGATGAACTCATAGAGCGTTTGGGAAAAACCAAATATCTGAGCATACTGGACCTATGTAAGGGGTATTGGCAGATTCCTTTGATGGACACTTCCAAGGAGCTAACTGCTTTAAGGGTCCCAAGTGGGCTTTTTCATTTTATGGTCATGCTGTTTGTCCTTCATGGGGCCGCAGCCACTTTTCAGAGTACTATGGACTGTGTATTGAGAGGTACTGAGGACTTAACAGCAGCCTACATTGATGATGTGGTGATTTACAGCTCGTCATGGGAAGACCAGCTGGAGCACCTGTCGGCTGTATTTTCAAGAATTTTAGATGCTGGGCTGGTGGTTAACGCCACTAAATGTCATTTAGTAAAGCCTAAAGTGTCTTATTTGGGGTATGTGCTGGGAGGTGGGGTAATTAAACCTCAAGTTGACAAAGTGGAGGCTGTACGTTCTTGCCCACCTCCAACAACCAAAAAGAGGGTGAGCTCCTTTTTAGGTCTGGTAGGCTGGTATAGGCAGTTTATTCCCAATTTTTCCATTCGAACGGCCGTACTCACAGACCTCACTCAGAAGGGCAGCCCCCAAAAGGTTGTGTGGTCACCTGAGTGTGAGGAGGCCTTTCAAGATCTCAAGGACTGTTTGTGTCAGGGTCCAGTGTTGCAGAACCCCAAATTTGATTTTTCTTTCACAGTTCAAACAGATGCATCAGGAGTAGGTCTAGGAGCCGACATGTTGCAAGGTGACAGCGAAAGTCGAAAGCTGGTGTAGTTTATTAGTCTGAAATTTTTCCCCTGACAGATTAGGTATTCTACTGTGGAGAAAAAGGCACTGGCTATCAAGTGGGCATTAGATACTTTGAAGTATTACCTCATTGTTAAAGACTTTACATTAGAGACTGATCATTGTGCCTTACAATAGATGAAAGACAGCAATGCCCGCATTACCCACTGGTTCCTTTCGCTGCAACCTTTTAAATTTCAAGTTAAATATAGGGCTGAAGCTCAGAATGTTGTAGCTGACTTTTTGTCCCATCCCTATGATGAGTGACAGGCTTAAGGGGTGTGATGACGGGTACTAGGGTAACCTCATCACTACCGTGATAGCAGGAGCATGTGAAGTCTGTACAAACAACAGTTTTATGTATCTTTACATATTAGGTTTAAAATATAATTATGTTTGATCTGGTTTGATCATTATGCTTCAACATTTATTTATATACAGTTAGATATCATGTGGTTAGTGTTGCAGATAGGTGCACATATCAGTGGTCATCGCATCGTGTTATGTCTACCATAGTTCCCCTATGATACATTTATCCCCATTTAACCACACAGAGACAAGTTGTAGTTTCTGTTATTTATTTCGAGTCTGTATTTATCTTCACATTGCAAACAGCCTCCTTCCATGCGGTGTACTCACCATCTCCTGGTCCGGTGACTCCTCAAAGGAGGAGGCAGGACTACAGCTTCCCTTTTTCTTGTGATGGATTAAACCATTTCTACTAATGCAGAGGGGACCTATCTCTTAGTGATGTAGACATGTAGAGATGTCTTATGGTGTAGTTAACATTTGGTTTATGTTGAAGAAATTTCATTTATGTTTTTATTGTATGTATATTTGAAGTTTAAGAGTTTAAACGGTTAAATGATTTTGTGTGTATGCTTCAAAGGTTTCGGGTACTGATGCCCCTGCAGTTGGTATGGTCTTCTATGTAATGAGCCTGTCTTAGGCTATATAAGCCAGTCTAAACTGAACCTTGGAGAGAGAGGTGAGGGCATACTGCTTAAATTGTCTATTTATTTTATTTTGCTGCCTGTAGCAATTTGTTTTCTTTGGTCATTTATATACCACAGTGGTCAATGAGTTAATTGTCTATTTTTTTGGAAGTTTTTTGTTATTTTGTAAATTATATTTAAATTATATTTTAATTTTTTTTTTTTTTACACTTACTGTGAATATGTACTTTTATTTAATAAAAGTCCTATTTGGATGACATCAGGGTTCTGAGCCTATCTACCACCTCCTCTTGACCACTCCGGGACATGTTATGACATATGTCATGAACTGCCTTTTTTTTTTTTCGTACTGTTCTCTGAGGTCCACTAAAATGTTATAATTACTATCAAAATACATCATCATTTGGAAGTAATAGGGTACTTTTCTCCTGTTTTGACCTCCTCATCCGAATTCTCAGTTTGAATAGGCGTGGGGTATGGTAAATTCAGACATAAACGCCCACTGCTAGGATTGGCTAACAGTTGTGTATGTTGGCAGCCTACAGCCTTCGCAATGATCAGTAATAACAGTTATGGCAACAGTGGTCACATAATAAAAACAGTTACTTATGCTCTCAGTTCGGCTCAGTTACAGCTTTCTCAGTTCATGACTGCTTTAAAGGGAAACGCCACCCACAAATGAAAATGCTCTCATCATTTGGTCATCCTCATGTTATCCTAGATGATATATGGCTTTCTTTCTTCAGATGAACAAAAACAACGATTTTTAGTCAATAAAATGGAAATGTATGGGACTGCTTCAAAAACCAGCAAGTGAACGCAAAGGTAAAGCTTAAAGTATAAGTATTTTTTCCCACACACACCTATCATTTCACTTCAGAAGACACTGATGCATAAAAGGTGTCATACAGATTATAGTCATTTTCAATTTGTGTAGTTTTTCAAGCATCATCTTTGGACATCCTGTACATTTGCATTATATTCAGAGAGATGGATTTTTTTCTAAAGAATTACTGTATGTATTTATCTGAAGAAAGTCAAACATGTTTGCACAAGGGTGTGAATGGGATGATTCAGTATGATGAAACAATGTCCTCTCTCTCTCTCTCTCTCTCTCTCTCTCTCTTTTATTTAATTTTTTATTTTTTTGCTAGGTTACTTCTATTTTTTTAATACTTTTTTTTTTACTTTTACTCAAGAATGTTTTCGGTTATATACTTGTACTTTTAACTGAGTAAAATTTTCACTGAGTATCTGTACTTTCACTTAAAGGTTTACACCCCTGCTCATTACCAACTGTGTTATTTATATATTTATGGGGATTTATCAGTGTTTTATAAGGGTACAAATCTTTTTAGTGCTTCAGTAGGTTGTCATTTTAACATTAAATTTAAGTTAAATTCTTAAAACCTAAAATGTCACTACCATATTTTTACTTTAAAGTTTTGGAAAACACAGCTGCCATTATCTTACTGTAAAATTCCCTGATTATTTATTTATTTTTACAGTGCTAACAGTTGTTCCAGGATCAACAGGGATGATGATCCAGGAACATGTTGTACTTGGCTTCAGTAAGACATCAAGATGCAACCCAAGAAGCAGACTTATCAGATAACAGTGGAGGAAGATGAATATAGTGGTGAGTCAAGGACAGACCAAGATGGTATAGGGTCAGTGGTAACAACTTCAGTGATGGCAGACCCAATGGGGGAGAAAATGGATCAGCTCAAAAAGACGTTGGAGAGCTTTATGCAGTCACAGCATACCAAAGAGTCTCTTCTAGAAAAGGAAGTACAGCGTCAAGAACACAGGTGTCATACTCTTCAACATAAGTTTGGGCAGTTGCAGACAGAGGTACAGAAAGAGCTTCGGGTGCAGCAAACATTGGGAGGTGTGTCAGAGCAAGCCCTTCCCCCTTCAACGTCTTCATACCATGCAACTTTGCCCCCATGTATTCTCCACAGCAGGAAGAATAGTGAAGAGGGGGAGCAAGAGATAGCACCACCTGTAACTAGGCAAGGAGTTGCTTCACTACAATGGATGGGCTGGCAAGGCCCAAAGATGTTAACTCTTCAAGAGGATGAAGACATCGAGCACTATTTGACAACATTCGAGCGGATTGCTCAAGCCTGTAGATGGCCAACTGAGGATTGGGTGTTACATCTAATGCCACTGCTGACAGGCAAGGCAAGAGCAGCTTATGTTGCCATGGAGCTTGAAGATACTTTTGAGCAGGCAGCCATATCACCCTGGAGCCCAAGACCGGTTTCCCACTGAAGCTAAGCAGGGCTGAGCCTGGTCAGTACCTGGATGGGAGACTTCCTGTGAAAACTAGGTTGCTGCTGGAAGAGGTGCTAGTGAGGCCAGCAGGGCATGCTCACCCTGTGGTCTGTGTGGGTCCTAGTGCCCCAGTGTAGTGATGGGGACACTATACTGTCAACAAGCACCATCCTTCGGATGAGCCGTTAACCCGAGGTCCTGACTCTCTGTGGTCATGCAAAATCCCAGGATGTCTTTCGAAAAGAGTAGAGGTGTGACCTTGGCATCCTGGCTAAATTTGCCCCTTGGCCTTCGACCATCATAGAATCCTAACAATCCCCATATCCACTGATTGGCTTCATCACTCTGTCTCCTCTCCACCAGTAAGCTGGTGTGTGGTGAGTGTTCTGGCGCACTATGGCTGGCGTTGCATCATCCAGGTGGATGAGGAGATACCCCCTGACAATGTAAAGCGCTTTGAGTGCCTAGTAAAAGCGCTATATAAATGCAATTAATTATTGTTATATTATTATTATTATTATTATTGAGTATGTTAGGGTGAAAGAAGCAATCTTGGTTAAGTTCGAGATTAATGCAGAGACCAATAGGCAACATTTTAGGGCAAAAGCCCTCCGACAAGGGGAGACTTCCAAAGAGCTGCAGGCAAGATTGAAAGATCTTTATGACAAATGGATAACATCCAGACATTGGACTAAGGAGGAAATTGGAGAGATGATTATTCTGGAACAGTTTCTGGCAACCCTGGTTAACCCTGAAATCAGAACTTTGATCTGTGAGCACAACCCCACCTCTTCGAGACAAGCAGCAGAGCTGGCTGTGACATTCATTGCTGCTAGACGATCAACTTACCAACTGGGTCACTGTCAAGGTGGCATCTACAGTGCGACTGGTAAGTCTGGGAGAGGGTTTGGTAGTGATCAACCTTATACTGCTATAAGGTTGACCACTACCAAACCCTCTCCCAGACTTACCAGCATTAAAGGCTATAGTTCACAGACTCCCCAATCCAAAGCTTACCCTAAAAGTTATCAGCAGTCAGAAGGTCAACACAAAGAGAAGCCAATGATTATCTGTCATGGATGTGGCCAAGTAGGACATAAGTAATGTAGTAACTGTAGAGTCAGTAATGGGCGTCTTTGTTATGTCCCCAAACCGTCTCAAATACTAGGTGAAGCAAGTCGGAATATAGATACAGTGGTCCAGGTAAAAATAGGAGGTAAGCAGTTCATGGCTTTGGTAGATACTGGATCTAGTCAGACGCTGGTGAGACAGGAGTATGTTCAAGATCTACAGATGTCCAGTCAAGGTAAATTAAGGGTATGTTGTGTCCATGGAGACGAAAGAGAGTATACTACTGTTGATTTCAAGATGGAGATTGAGGGACAACCCTACCTTTTGACAGTAGGCATTGTGGACAAAGCCCCTTATGCAGTTATTTTGGGTAGGGATGTGCCTGTACTGGTTGACTTATTGCAAAGACAGATTGTTGTAGCTGATGTCAGAGCAGTTACAAGAGCAAAGGTAAGATGGGTAGAAGAGCATAATCAGACTCTTGACTTGTTGCCTTTTACAGAGGAGCCCAAAGGTAAAAGGCCCTAGAAGAGAGAAAATAAAGGGAAAAGTCAGGGGAACAGTTTTGGCTGAGCAACTCCCTGAACCAGACAGTGATGACCTGTATGACATACCTCATAATATGGCCGATTTGCAGAAGCAGGATGTTGCACTTGAAGGTCTATTTCAGAAGGCTGATAGTTCACAATTGGGAAACAGATTTCAAGACAAAGAACAGTTTGTGATGAAGGATAACATGTTGTACCCGACAAACAGATAGTGGTGATCAGCTAGTTGTCCCACAGTTAATCAGGGCTAAAGTGTTGCAATTTTACTGGACCCGATTGTACATGGATGTGCTTGACTATTGTAAGTCTTGCCCAGAGTGCCAGTTAACAGCCCCTGTTAAGAAGGGTGACAGAGCACCCCTGGTTAGCCTACCTATAATTGATGTACCTTTCACAAGAGTAGCTATGGACATAGTAGGTCCTTTATAGCGAAGTAGGTCAGGGAAACCGTTTTATTTTGGTTGGTGCAATTATGCTACCAGATCCCCCGAAGCCTTTCCTCTTAAAAAGATTAAGGCCAGGCAAATTATGAAAGCCCTTGTGCAGTTGTTTCCACGGGTAGGGATACCTACAGAAATCCTTAAAGATCAAGGCCCGAATTTCACTTCCAGACAGATCAGAGAAGTCTATTCACTGTTAGGCATACAGGCCATTAAGACCACTCCGTACCACCCCCAGACTGATGGCATGGTTGAACGGTTCAATCAAACCTTAAAGGCGATGCTCCGCAATTTCATATCTGAAACTGGCTCAGAGTGGGATCAGTGGCTGCCATACCTTCTCTTTGCCTATCGAGAGGTTCCTCGAGCCTCAACAGGTTACTCTCCCTTTGAATTGCTCTATGGTCACCAGGTACGTGGGGCGCTGGACATTATGAAAGAGGCCTGGGAGGGAGAAAAACCAAGAGAACAGGTGAATGCGTTTCATACGTCTTTAAAATGAGAGAAAAAATGGACAGAACTGGTCCACCAATATGGTTAAGTCCCAGCAGCAACAGAAGTCATGGTATGACCAGTCGTCCAGGAAAAGAACTTTGAACCCTGGCCAAAAAGTGTTACTTCTCCTTCCAACGTCAGACAGTGGGCTGCTTGCCAAGTGGCAGGGCCCTTATGAGATACTGAGGAAATTGGGTCCTTTCAATTATGAACTATACCTGCCTGACCGACGGAAAAAGAATCAAGTCTTTCACATCAACTTGCTAAAACCCTGGCAGGATAGGTCAGGGCCACTGTCAGATCAGCTGTTTGCACTGAAAATTGAGGAGGAGGAAGAATCCAACGAGCAATACTTCCATACAGCTATGAATTCTCCTGTCTTTTCTGAGTTGAGTCATCTGACATCAGAGCAGCAGGAAAACCTTCAATCAAGGGTCACAGAGGGTCTTTTCAGTGATAGACCAGGTAGAACAGAGGTAATGCAGCATGACATCCACCTTCTATCACCTGGCCAATTCGACGGACCTGCTGTAGGGTTCCTGCAAGGCTCATCCCAGAGTTAAAGAATGAAGTAAAGTAATGGTGGAAATGAGTCATTGAGCCATCGAGGAGCGAGTGGTGTAGTCCAGTTGTCTTGGTGCCGAAAATAGATGGCACATTAAGATTCTGTGTAGATTTCTCCAAGCTGAACGCTATTTCTGCCTTTGACTCTTACCCCATGCCAAGGGTTGATGAACTCATAGAGCGTTTGGGAAAAACCAAATATCTGAGCATACTGGACCTATGTAAGGGGTATTGGCAGATTCCTTTGATGGACACTTCCAAGGAGCTAACTGCTTTAAGGGTCCCAAGTGGGCTCTTTCATTTTATGGTCATGCTGTTTGTCCTTCATGGGGCCGCAGCCACTTTTCAGAGTACTATGGACTGTGTTTTGAGAGGTACTGAGGACTTTGCAGCAGCCTACATTGATGATGTGGTGATTTACAGCTCGTCATGGGAAGACCAGCTGGAGCACCTGTCGGCTGTATTTTCAAGAATTTTAGATGCTGGGCTGGTGGTTAACGCCACTAAATGTCATTTAGTAAAGCCTAAAGTGTCTTATTTGGGGTATGTGCTGGGAGGTGGGGTAATTAAACCTCGAGTTGACAAAGTGGAGGCTGTACGTTCTTGCCCACCTCCAACAACCAAAAAGAGGGTGAGCTCCTTTTTAGGTCTGGTAGGCTGGTACAGGCAGTTTATTCCCAATTTTTCCATTCGAACGGCCGTACTCACAGACCTCACTCAGAAGGGCAGCCCCCAAAAGGTTGTGTGGTCACCTGAGTGTGAGGAGGCCTTTCAAGATCTCAAGGACTGTTTGTGTCAGGGTCCAGTGGTGCAGAACCCCAAATTTGATTTTTCTTTCACAGTTCAAACAGATGCATCAGGAGTAGGTCTAGGAGCCGACATGTTGCAAGGTGACAGCGAAATTCGAAAGCTGGTGTAGTTTATTAGTCTGAAATTTTTCCCCTGACAGATTAGGTATTCTACTGTTAAGAAAAAGGCACTGGCTATCAAGTGGGAATTAGATACTTTGAAGTATTACCTCATTGTTAAAGACTTTACATTAGAGACTGATCATTGTGCCTTACAATAGATGAAAGACAGCAATGCCTGCATTACCCACTGGTTCCTTTCGCTGCAACCTTTTAAATTTCAAGTTAAATATAGGGCTGAAGCTCAGAATGTTGTAGCTGACTTTTTGTCCCGTCCCTATGATGAGTGACAGGCTTAAGGGGTGTGATGACGGGTACTAGGGTGACCTCATCACTAACGTGATAGCAGGAGCATGTGAAGTCTGTACAAACAACAGTTTTATGTATCTTTACATATCAGGTTTAATATATAATTATGTTTGATCTGGTTTTATCATTATGCTTTAACATTTATTTATATACAGTTAGATATCATGTGGTTAGTGTTGCAGATAGGTGCACATATCAGTGGTCATCGCATCGTGTTATGTCTACCATAGTTCCCCTATGATACATTTATCCCCATTTAACCACACAGAGACAAGTTGTAGTTTCTGTTATTTATTTCAAGTCTGTATTTATCTTCACATTGCAAACAGCCTCCTTCCATGCGGTGTACTCACCATCTCCTGGTCCGGTGACTCCTCAAAGGAGGAGGCAGGACTACAGCTTCCCTTTTTCTTGTGATGGATTAAACCATTTCTACTAATGCAGAGGGGACCTATCTCTTAGTGATGTAGACATGTAGAGATGTCTTATGGTGTAGTTAACATTTGGTTTATGTTGAAGAAATTTCATTTATGTTTTTATTGTATGTATATTTGAAGTTTAAGAGTTTAAACGGTTAAATGATTTTGTGTGTATGCTTCAAAGGTTTCGGTTACTGATGCCCCTGCAGTTGGTATGGTTTTCTATGTAATGAGCCTGTCTTAGGCTATATAAGCCAGTCTAAACTGAACCTTGGAGAGAGAGGTGAGGGCATACTGCTTAAATTGTCTATTTATTTTATTTTGCTGCCTGTAGCAATTTGTTTTCTTTGGTCATTTATATACCACAGTGGTCAATGAGTTAAGTGTCTATTTTTTTTGGAAGTTTTTTGTTATTTTGTAAATTACATTTAATTTTTTTTTTTACACTTACTGTGAATATGTAGTTTTATTTAATAAAAGTCCTATTTGGATGACATCAGGGTTCTGAGCCTATCTACCACCTCCTCTTGACCACTCCGGGACATGTTATGACATATGTCATGAACTGCCTTTTTTTTTTTTTACTGTTCTCTGAAGTCCACTAAAATGTTATAATTACTATCAAAATACATCATCATTTGGAAGTAATAGGCTACTTTTCTCCTGTTTTGACCTCCTCATCCGAATTCTCAGTTTGAATAGGCGTGGGGTATGGTAAATTCAGACATAAACGCCCACTGCTAGGATTGGCTAACAGTTGTGTATGTTGGCAGCCTACAGCCTTCGCAATGATCAGTAATAACAGTTATGGCAACAGTGGTCACATAATAAAAACAGTTACTTATGCTCTCAGTTCGGCTCAGTTACAGCTTTCTCAGTTCATGACTGCTTTAAAGGGAAACGCCACACACAAAATGAAAATGCTCTCATCATTTAGTCATCCTCATGTTATCCTAGATGATATATGGCTTTCTTTCTTCAGATGAACAAAAACAACGATTTTTAGTCAATAAAATGGAAATGTATGGGACTGCTTCAAAAACCAGCAAGTGAACGCAATGGTAAAGCTTAAAGTATAAGTATTTTTTCCCACACACACCTATCATTTCACTTCAGAAGACACTGATGCATAACAGGTGTCATACAGATTATAGTCATTTTCAATTTGTGTAGTTTTTCAAGCATCATCTTTGGACATCCTGTACATTTGCATTATATTCAGAGAGATGGATTTTTTTCTAAAGAATTACTGTATGTATTTATCTGAAGAAAGTCATACATGTTTTCACAAGGGTGTGAATGGGATGATTCAGTATGATGAAACAATCTCCCCTCTCTCTCTCTCTCTCTCTCTTTTATTTAATTTTTAATTCTTTAATTCTTTATTTAATTTTTATTCTATTTTTTTTATACTTTTTTTTTTTACTTTTAGCCTACTCAAGAATGTTTTCGGTTATATACTTGTACTTTTAACTGAGTAAAATTTTCACTGAGTATCTGTACTTTCACTTAAAGGGTTACACCCCTGCTCATTACCAACTGTGTTATTTATATATTTATGGGGATTTATCAGTGTTTTATAAGGGTACAAATCTTTTTAGTGCTTCAGTAGGTTGCCATTTTAACATTAAATTTAAGTTAAATTCTTAAAACCTAAAATGTCACTACCATATTTTTACTTTAAAGTTTTGGAAAACACAGCTGCCATTATCTTACTGTAAAATTCCCTGATTATTTATTTATTTATTTTCACAGTGCTAACGGTTGTTCCAGGATCAACAGGGATGATGATCCAGGAACATGTTGTACTTGGTGAAATCACACTCACCAACTGCTCCCACTGCACACACACACATTGTGAAATGAGTTTGCTGTATGTGAACCTGATACTGTGGACATCTGTCTTCTGTAACTCGCACCTGTTTTCATAAGCGTGTGCGTATATTAATTCATGCACACACGTTGTGTATTTGATAAGACAGGAGAATGGCTTGAAATTTTTGTTAGATGTGTTAAGAAATTCTCCATTTCTTTTGTGTGTGCCTCGTAAATGTTTATTTCAAACTGATTTCTCGTTTGCAGAGCTATTGACATAATTTGCTACAGATATATTCTGTATTGTTGTTATCTATTATTATCACAATGATTCAGAGAAGTAACATGACCAGCGATTCAACTATTAAACTCCTCCACTTTCAACAAAAACTGTATTCTGAGGCTGTCCCTGCATGAATTTAAGGTTGTGCTGCCATCTGCTGGAAAAGATCTGCATCTGCAACTACAAACAATAAATAGATGAGGTATAATTTGCTCATTTGGAAATATGATCAGTTCAACCGAATCAGTTTTTTTTAGTTCAAATGATCGTACATACAATAAAATCATACTTAATTGTCCAATAAAAGAAGACTATATGATTTAGCCAAGCACATGAAAATAGAAAATAAAATGCCACCCTTTACAAAGATTACAATGTCACTTTCCAACTTCACTGTGAAAAATTAGTATGAGCTCACTGAATGTGTCTGGGGTCATGACATTTTAAACAGACTTCTCTAATCTCTGTTGTTGACTTGTTATATGAATTTTACATTTTGTATGGCCCATCCTCAGAACACAATGGCATTTGTGCTTACATTTTTTTTATATTTTTAACCCTTTCTTTTGAAAGATGCGGCCAAACTTCAGTGTCTTTTTGAACAGTACTATATAAACGGCAAGATTAACTTCATAAACTTGCAACATGTATTGAAACTCATTCAGAGTTTCAGCACATAAAATCTTTCATCTTACAGTATAGTCTATAAGGTAAGACTGTTTGAGGTTATTTGGGTCCAAGGGGTTAAAGGTGAAGTGGGGGTAAAAGGGGTTTGAGAGCAGAAAGTTGATCTAAAGATCAGACTATTCTCAAACACTCATCAAATAACTGAGGAATTATTTCAGCAGATCTTCATCCATAGCTTGTGTTTACTTTAACTCTGGGTCAGAACATATACTTGGTCTTTCACCATCAGTCAATTTGCATGTGTACAATCAGTTATTATCCATGTACAGCACCTCAGTTTCCTAATGAAGCTGTTTGCTCTTCTCAGTTCTTCTTTAGAGAGTGTTAGTGTGTATAGATAATAGTTTATAATAACTGCCGAGAGGTGTCAAGTCTCCATTTTTTTCTCCACACGTACATATGAGACTGAGGCTTGAACAATACCAGCTCCCAGCACACGGAACGACTGCTAGCCTGCAGCGCTAACCATCCCTAAACCCATTGTTAGGGGCTAATCTGTTGCCTTAACAAAGGACAGTAGCATGTTTTTGTCTCCCTTGACGGGGGGATGGTGGGGTAAAGAAGCAAGGGAGTGGAAGAAGAGGAGAGAAAGAAAAAACTGAGAAGCAGAGTGGGGGATTTGGATAATATTGGAATGTCTTTGGGCAACAGCTTTTGTTTCGGTGAGTTGTGGTGATGCTCAGATAGGGTTAAGTCTAGGGTTTAAACACCCACTGATATAAATTACATTCAAATTTTGAAAATGTCTAAATATATTCACATTATGTGCTGTTTTATTTAATTTCATTGCCGTCAGTATTATAGAATTGTCTGTATACAAACCCTTCCGGCAGGAAAGAAGAGAGTATGAGCTTTCTTTTTGAATGGGGGATGGAAGAAGAAGGAGAAGAAAATCTTTTGTTTCTTTCATGCAAGCCAGTGATGGGTTAGGAAGTGTCATGCATCCTTTATGCAGTAGGAGGCGCCCGAATGCAGTCTGAGCAGTCTGAGTTGAGAATGTACACGTGCTACTTGAGAGGTCTGTGGGGGTTCTTTGTGTGTCTAAGTACTGCTCACTATAAGCTTTTACCACTTGACTGGGTGTTTAGGCTGACCAGACTTATCAGCAGATGTTCCGAGCAGTTAATAGAGCATATCACGCTCAAATGCGTGTCTCCCAGACTTTTAAATTAAGTAAAAATAAACTGAATGTACTCAACAGTGCTGACCTGTACAGTATATGAAAATGCTGAACTGGTTGTTAAGAAAATAGTCACTGTTTCAGAACTTCCATTTCTCTAACTTTCCTGTATGTGTGTAGGGGTTTGATGATGGTGTAAAGTATATTCAGTTTTCAACTTAACTGCACACACTTTCACGTCCAAATTGCATGTCTACATTAGTATTGAACCCTTTCTTTGTCTTTATCCCATAAATACATGGGATGAGTACTAATGTAATTAGTACTCAATAATAACTCAATATAATGAGTACACCAGACACATTTCTCTTTTAGCACTGACACTTTTTACTGTAATACTTCAACTTTATTTTTTACTTCCATATTTACAAAGTATCTGTACACAGCTTGTGAAATAGAGCAGTTTTAAAGATATTTCCGCATGATATTACCTAATAGAAATGTCTCTGTGCAGTGCTGGTTCTGCTCTGGTTATTTGCGTAGATGTGTGATGCCCTGTAAGGTCAAGTATTAGATCACACCTCTACTAGACTATCGTTCACGCTGTGCTCTCAAATGTGTTGGGTGGCCAGGGGGTGGAGGGGTGCGTGGATGGACTCTGATGTCAACACAACCATTAACTGCTCCAATCCAGATGACACGAAGAACACAACACAAGAGTAGCAGAGTTGGAATCTCTGACTGAAATCATGTATTAAAAAGAAATCCATAAACAGTTCTTCAACAAATTTGAATAATACAACACTTATCAATGATCCATAAGACATGGGACAAAACGTCCCAGAACTATATGTGCAATTGGTTTGGTGGAATACATTAATAGATTAACTGAATAAAAACATCAATTGAAAAAGAAATCCACCTTTGTTGGTTTGTTTGGTCTGACTGGTGATGATTTAATGGGCAAGACAAAAAATTTAGCAAAATGGGAGCATGATGAGATAGACCCACAATTAATACAAAATATTGTATTATATAAACTTTTTATTTTCTTTCATTAGTCTAGGTTGTGTAGGCTCTTTTGTCCCAGAATCAGTGACACCCCAAATCTGGTGAGGAAAACTATATATATATATATATATATATATATATATATATATATATATATATATATATATTTTTTTTTTTTTTTTTTTTTTTTTTCTTATTGAATGTTATATAATGTTTTGTTTTAATTCTCTACAATATATTGCTTTCGAATTGCCATTTTATAAAACTTTTATAATACTAAATTATTTTTTATTTTATTATTTTTAGATATATTTTTTTCTTTGATGTTCAGTATATTTGATCATGCTAATAAAGCATTCTTAAAAAACCTTAAATAAAATCCTTAAAAAAAACTTGTATATAATTTACACACATTAACAGTACAGATACAACTCCGTCTGCTTCTTGGTTTTTAATTAGTGCGTGTTGTCCTCAGTTCAGAGCTGTTTTTATACAGTACAGTCTATGTTTCAGACACAACATATTGATTAGTGCGTCATGCATTAGAACACAGTTAAAACGACGCATCAGCGTAGATTGGATCGGATTGGAGTAGTGAGGTAGAGGGTTCTATTTTCATTCAAATACTTGTTTTAGTGCTGCAAATTGCCTTCACATTCACAATAAACGGCGGTTCACACGCTCTCCCCGCCCTGCTCCTCCGGTGGGTGGGACCAAACTGAGCTCTCGCACACAAAGACGTAGATCTGGCGCGAAAGCACTTTTACCGGCAGCGGGCTGGGGGAGGGTGCGGCTGCACCACGCGGATCGATCGTTGCTGCCGTTGTAACAGGACACCTGCTTTATTTCCACAAGGGGAAAAAAACTTTTCTAGTTGTTCTAGTTAAACGACCGTGAAACAAGGGCGGTTGGAGTCGCGCGCTATTGTTTAGTGAGCGCGTGTGTACCGGAGTTCTACCGGACGCTGCGCTTCTTTGTTCTGATCTGCGCGTCCCGTAGACTCTCACTGTACTTTGCAGGTTTGCTACCCCATGGTAAGTGAATTTTTACTCCAGGATACCATTAACTTGATTTGACATGAATTCAAAGTTAATTTCGTAGGCGTTAACTCGTGGACTGTTGAACATTTCCTGGGTCCTTTAATCGGACAGGGAACTCCTTTACCCCCTTGTTAGTGCGTCTAATCTTTGTGGGAGTAGTAGAGTTACTTAACGGTTGCGTTACTACAGTCACTTCGCAACCGTTGGTTTCTGTGGGACTTTCAATTTGCTGTGGTTCGTTATTATTTCCTGCTAATGTTGGTAAACTTGACGTGTTACTTTGGTGGTTCTGGTGCTGCAAAAAGCTTTCTTCGTGCGGTTAACGTATCTGTAGTAATGCATATGCTACAGAAATATTCTGTCCTATGCATAAAGTATTTTATCAAGCGCGAGCATTTGAGTTTGCGTGCAAAAATCGAATTTGCAATGCACTTATTGATGATGTTTGCGTGTAAATATTGTGCTTTATGCTTTGCAAATGTGCATTGAAGTATATTGTGAGATTTACCAATGCATTTACTGAGTTGACTGAATAGTGAATACATGCAATTAGTGAGTGCGTTTTGCCTGTGCACTGCGACGCATCTTAACTCCACGCTGGGCAGGTATCGTTTGATCTAATGACCCGTTGTCTTCTCAGACAATCTTGTAGAAGTTCTGCAGCAATGCCTGGAGTCAACACACACACTCTCTACGGCTGGGACATGGAGCACTACTTTTTCGACGAGATGGACACCGAGGAGGATTTCTTTAAATCTACAGCCCCCAGCGAGGATATATGGAAGAAATTCGAGCTGCTTCCCACCCCGCCTATGTCGCCCTCGAGGACGCTGGATGGAGACTGGCTCCTGTCGCTACCGGGTGACCGCCTCGGGTGGGCGATGCCTAAGGTTTTAACATGTGACGAGGAGTACGACGGGCTGCATAATTTCGACCCACTGGACATTTTTGGGAATTTGGGCTCTATCGTTATCAAAGACTGCATGTGGAGCGGCTTTTCCACGAGTCACCGACTGGAAAAAGTTGCTCATGTCGAGCGAACACCGGTGACTGCTCCGATTCAGACCTCGACCGCACAGAAAGCTGCTCGTTCCGCATCGGGCACGCTCGTGACTGGGACCCAGGCGGCACAGTATGTGAACCCCGCCGCGGTCCTGGAACTACCTGTTCCGCGTAACAAGAAGGTGGCTGCAGGCTCCTCCGGTTCCGAGTGTCGATCAGATTCGTCCGGTAAGTGACAACATGTTATTACCTTCTAGCATTGGCATAAGTCGATATGCACTTCAGAGTAATCCTGAGACAATGATGTGATGGTATGTTGTATAAGATGTTATGAAGTTAAGTGATAAAGTAATTAATATCTAACTTGCGATTCAGACCAAAATTGACAGCTGGTTAGTGTACATCTCCAAATAAAATGATTCCACAAGAAGCCAAACCACCAGGCTTTCCCTGTGACCATGTCTCTTGCCAAATAAAAGTTGATGTGGAGTCTGATTTAGTGGAGCAGATTCAATTTTCCTCATCTAAATGCTGTATTCCATTCCATTTCCACTCCTAGTTTTTTCCTGCTCCTTCCACAATAGTGAGGGGAAACTCCGTTCCTATCACCAGGGACACCTAATGTTTTGCTGAAGGCAAGGTCATGCCATTTGCCATTGAAATGACCATGAAAGCTGACATCGTGTTAAAAACCAGCTCATGTAGCTGTAGAGATGGAGTGCAACTTCCTTGCCAAAAACTGTAAAGCATTCAGCAGACTGACTTATTAGTGAGGTCAAGTGTGTAAATGAGCATACATTGGTTAATAGTTATACAGTGGATGCACTGATGGCATTTGCTTTTTCTTAATGTGCCAAACCTTTTGTTGTTTTAGATGATGATGATGATGACGAGATTGACGTGGTGACAGTGGACAACCGACCAAAGCGTGGCCGTCCTCCAAGTCGCCGTACGCCGGTAACCATTACCGTAAGCGCTGATCCATTTGGACCATGTCCCAAGCGCTTCCATGTGTCTTTGCACCGGCAACAGCACAATTACGCTGCCCCCTCCCCTGACACGGATCCGGAGGATGACTTTGATGAGATTGAGTCTGTGAGCAAGCGGCCACGTCTGGAGCCCTCATCCTCTCCGTCGTCTCCACTTTCTTCACCTGCCACATCAGACTCTGAGGACTCCAGCGAGCAGCGTCGGAACTTCTTGGAGAGAAAGAGGAGAGATGACCTTCGCTCGAGGTTCCAGGCGCTCCGGGAGGAGATTCCAGATCTGTCTGCATCCTCAAAGACCTCGAAGGTGGCGATTCTGACACAGGCAACGGAATACTTGCTGCAGTTGCATGCATGCCAACGGCGTCAAGCTCAGGAGAAGAGAAAACTCAAAGCCAAACAACAGCAGCTTCTCCGCAGGATCAACGTATTACAGAACTCCTAAAAAAACGTCTGCTTTAACATTAATATTTGCAGAGCTCATTATGGATGAGAACTCATTGTCATTCGATAAAATGACACTTAAAACACTGCAGGGAGATCTTTAAAGCCACACTGAATTATGCCCTCCTTGAGGGATCTGTACATTTGAGATGTGGAGAACTTTGTGTGAGCAGACAATTACAAATGTGCACATGCAATGCCTTCATAAACCTCAGCAGATGGAGATGCCAGAGGAAGTTATATTGGCGAATTTACAATCTAGCAAGCAGGGTGGGTGGCATTTGTATGCATGTGGGTGGTGAGGGGAGCATGGTGTTCAAACCCATTGTGTGGAAAATTTGAAGTGTCTTGTTCATAACTTGATCTGTACAAAATCTGCTGTAAATACTATATTCAGAGGATTTTCTCCTCCTGTATCTACTCACAAAACTGCCAGAGATTCTATTTTGTTAAAGAATAAAGCATCTAAAATGACATTTTCTCAAGTACACAGTCTTTTCTGAAATTTCCAGAGTTTGGGTCCAAAACTAACACTTGCCAAATAACTGTGAACTGCTGACTTTCTCTTTCTAGTTCCTGATATAATGCAAGTGGCATAATTCCACTGAATCAATGAAGTAACAATCAAACTAAGCTTATATCAAGTTCTTGATTCACCTGGTGAAAATTAGATTTTTGTATCCTTGCCAAAAATGAGATGTTTGTCTTAAACTTCTTGTGCAGCGGAACCATTAAGGTTAAAATGATAAGTTTTTCAGATCCTTCCCTCTATGGTCCTGTTGTTAAAGCAGAAAGAGGAAGTAGTTTGGACTGAAAAAACGGGTAGTTTAAAATCACTTTTACCCCTTTTATCCTGAACAACAGGTTAAACAGTGATGGTAGAGACGTGAAAACTGACTTGTGCTTATGAGAGTATAATTTCACTTGCAATTTGAATAAAAACAAAATTTGTCAGTCACTAACAGAAGTTTATTCTTTCCCTCACACACACTTTAAATGAAATCACAAATGTCTAATTTTTTCAAAAGAATTCTTTGAGCTGCAGATGTGGGAGAAGTGCACTTTAGGATGCAGGAAGCCAAAAGAGGAAGTGATGCAAGCAGCCAAGTGCCTTTTCCTCTATGTCTGAATTTCTTCACCACATTGGGATTAGTTTAGTGTGTTGTTAGAAAAGTTTCAATCTCAAATAAATGCTGTTCTTTTAAACTTTGTATTCATCAAAACATCCTGGAAACAGTTTAATGATTGCCACAGAAGTATTTTCAGTGTTTTAAACTTTAATAAGCAAATGTTTCTTGAACACAAAATCACCATATTAGAATGATTACTGAAGGATCATATGACATTGAGGACTGGAGTAATGGCTGCTGAAATTTAATTTGTAAATACATTTTTTTATTACCTTTTTAAATCATAACATTTAACAATAATGTTTTCCAGTTTTTTTTTAAATAAAGTAATACACTTATTTAAAAAAATAAAAAACATTTTACCCTATATATAGGGTTTTTTTTAGGTGAAAAAGATGTTTATGGATAAAGTTAGATATGAAACTTGCCTGCTACTTTATATACATCCCACTGTTAAAATTTGTAATTTTATCTATTGGATATTTTTGTTGGTGCAGATATTACTGGGATCTGGTGTGTTTGTTTTCCATCAGTGCTAAAAAGGTCATATCCATCTCTTTTCCCTTTTATTCAAAGTATATTAAATAAGAATCCACACATAAACAGTGTCTCCTTCTTTCAGACATACAGCCAATACTGGCACCACTGCTGCCAACAACTGACCCAGACTCCATTCCCATTGAATCACAGGAAGTCAGACAGCTCCAAACAACTGCTGACCCACTGATCCTAATGAAGCTAATCTCTTATTTCGTTCCCACTTCCTAATCCTGTCTGTGATTCTTTCTCTCTTCAATCTCTTTCATTTCTCTTTTTCTCTTTGTCAGAGAGTTATGTAACTGTAGTTACACAGAGGACAAGCAGTGTTTATGTTTCTCCACTCTCAGTCTGTCTCTCACCTCGCTGTCTGTGAATGTTTTGGTCTGGGTGTGGCACAGAAGCAAGTTTATTGCATTTTACTCACTCTGAAACTCATCTCAATCTTTTTGTCCACATTGTTTATATATATATATATATATATATATATGTGTGTGTGTGTGTGTGTGTGTAATTAAATCAGCAACAGCCTTTATTGGGTGTGAAATAACCTTAATCTCATTGGTTTAAAAACTACAGCAATCTGGTTGCAATACACATGTCTTAGGCACCGAAAGTCATCTCAAAATGGATATGTATATTTTAATGTGTGTTATTGGTCTAATTGTGAATGAATCATTTGTGCATACATTTTATTAGAATTTTTTTTTAAATATAATTTTTAATCAGAACTTGCTCTTCCCGTGATATGCTCACTACTCTCTGCTGACGCATACAAGGCCACACTTCGCTTAAATCAAATGTATTTAGATCTGCCTATATTACAGTATTCAACATTCACTTTTCAGTGTTTTTTTATCTTGTTTGATAGCCATTTCACTTAGAAATGCATACAAAGTAAAAGTAATGCGAAATGTCACGCTTACCTTGCCAGCAGGGACTTTCTGAGGGGCATTTTTTTACCTGGAACATTATTTAGTTCCCGGTTCCTGCGATGGAATCACACCAAGTACCAGGCCAAAGTCCCTAGTTCCTGGCTTAAGTTCCTGCGGTGGAAACGCGGCATTAGTAACCTTTTTTTAATAAAAATCTCTCACTGTTCCTGAGTCATTGTGCCATTCTTTTTGTTGAAGTGTTGAAAGACTTAATTAAATCAAGATTATTTTGTATTAAGTAAAACTAAATTAAATTGTTGTCTTAAATGCAGGAAATACATTTTTTTTTTGTGAACAGTTTTGCATTTAGAAGTAGAAAAATGAAATATTTTCTTGTAAAATATACTCCCAATTTTGTTTTATGTACAATTTCATTTGTAAGATTTTGTGTTTGTGTGTGTTAGATTCCTAAGTGGTTTTTACATAGGATTTCAGGGGATTGTCTCTATATGTACGTTTAAACAGTTGCATCGTGTGGATGCACTCTCAGAAGAATAGAGAAAACCTTCAACTGAACCTAGACCCAGTGGCATCATTTGAAACCGCCCCTCTGTACTGTGATTGGCTGAAGAGGTTGTATCTTTGTATCTAGCAGTTGGCATTAGATTGGTGGGGGGGTCTTTGTCTATTTGGGCTTTTGTCTTCAATGAGATTTAGACTGCCAACCATCAGACCAAAGCTTCAGTTATCGGCAGCACCATGACTGCATTATAACTTCAATGCATGATCACTAAAGCTGTTTACAGTTTTCCTGAATGCAATATTAAATTACAGGAATTCTGTGTGCAATTTGGATATAATAGGTAAAGAGGTGCATCATTTCTAAAAGGCAATACAACAATACATTTACATTTTATTGTAATTTTGTACTAGGCAAGCACTAGAAACTCTGACTCAATGCATATTTGTATTATAACTTAAAAAAATAAAATAATCATAATAATAAGTAGTCACCTGGGAAAGAAGAGCCCTGTAGCGTGTTAAATTATGGTCTGTGATGAAGCATGTATGTTCAGTGTATATGTAGACTTGACTGATGTAAAATGTGGGGAAAGGGCGTACAAGCTGAGCTCAGCACAAACATGCTATTGTTATGTAACTCTTCTCTTCCCTGCTCTCCCTCATTCTCTCACTCTTCCTTTTTTTTAAGATTCATACTCTGATTTTTCAAGCTTTTTGGCATGATAAAATAATCTTTAATCAGCAACATCCACATTTACATATAAACACAAACTGTTTTTATCTCACCAACCCATTGATGATCTCATAAACGCCATGCAGTGTGGTATTAGTTGATCCGTTGCTGCCCTCTGGTGGAAAAATACGCATAAGTTATTGTCGCGTGGATAGTAGTCACTGATCCCTTCATCGTTTTGTTGTTCGTGCTGTTGTTGTGGGCTATTGTATAATTTTATTGCCTACAGATCAAGTGTATTGATTTTAATTTCAATTCAAGGGATAGTTAATCCATAAATGAAAATTCTGTCAGATACAAACGAATTGTAAAGAAAAAAAATTAAATAACAATAATAATAAAAATTATATATATAATATAACGCTACCAAATGTGTAGAGCTAAATACTCTATGACGAAAACAACACAGACACTTATATTTAATATTCAAAATGCAAAAGCAATACTAGTTTACGCGGTCAAATTGTATACTTATTTTACTCTACTGGCAAAAAGGTTAAACGAGGACATATTTATTTTCTTTCATAAGCTGTCTACGTCAGCGACTTTTCCCCATTGGATGATTTTGATGTCTATGAAATGAACAGCCGCTAGAACGACACAGTTCGACGCGCATTTCTATTGGTCGATTCATATGATCGCCCCGCCTGACGGGCGCCGAATCTTGCGTTTAATTGGCTGAGACGGCGCCGTTTAAATTTGAACCGTTTCAAACAGGGAAAGTTATAAACGCAAAGGAATCTGTCTGTGTGTCCTGCTGTCTTTCTTTGAGAAGAAAACGATTTATTTTTTTAAGTTTTGAGCAGTCTGAGTAAGGTACGTATTCCAGAAAACCGTGTGCCCGCATTAAAGTGAGCAATAATGAGATTTTGCGCGATACTGAACAGTAAAAGTAACGTTAGTTGCTATTGACTAATTTGCTAAGTTAGTGCTAGGTTTCTAGTATGTTGATAACTGCGCATGTGATGCTGTCATTTAAAAAAAAATATACGTTATATAATTAATTTAACAGTTTTTACGCAGAGGTGTTTGCCTTTACTGTTATTTTTAAGAAATAAATTGTTTGATAATTGTTAGAGATTTAGAGACGTTGTATGTATTTCAAATAAAAAAATCCAGTGTTTTGCCTGTCTTGAATTTTATGGTCGTTTCATGATTTAGTTTCTAATCAACCCTGTCATCCATGTAGGCACATGTTAGTTTTTAGGGGAAGCTAGTTTGAAATTTCCAGAGTTTCACTAATTTAATTAGTAGAATATGAAATCGTTTCAATTTCCCACTCATTCCACTGGCTGTTCTTGTTTAGTTTCTTTTATGTTCTTGCTTTCACTTGCACTGGAGTGGTGGCATTGTCTGAGATCTGACTGTGGCCAGGTTATAACTTGATCTCACTTATGATGGTGAGCTGTTTATCACCTGTCCAGGCAGGCTGTAGAGGGGAGAAGCTGTCAGAAGTACCTGTCATTACAAAGCTGACAATCTTATTGACAGTCCTAACTTACACAGTTGAGCAGAATCCAGGAAAGGACAGATGAGGCCAGCATTGGTCACGACCCTTTGAAGAGTTTATCAGTCTCTTCCTTGTTCCTCCTTATTCTCATAAAAAATAAAAAATGCAATCAAAGGATTGCCACAGTGTCTGGTGGATCATATCTCACTATTAACCAAATTACAAGACTTCGCTGCCATCAAAATGCTTAGTTATTTGTTTGTTGTAACCTTTTAACATCTCTCTAAGGCATGATTCCTTCACAGATACAGAACCACTTTGTTCTCTCAGCACATGGCTGAATTACACCGGTTGGTATCACATGTTTGGGTTGTTAGTCATAGTGGGTTAGTCTGATATCTCTGAGTGATGCCATAGAGAGTGATGCTCAAAAGAAATGCAACAGATTTGAAGGGTCTCTGGGTGTTGGAAGAAGATCGGATGCCAGCCTCCAGGTCTTATCAGTAAAACCAGCTGTGTGTGGTGCCCACTGGGCGTAGTTTCCCCTAAAACCCGTGTAGTCATATTCTGTGTCTCTGTTTTGCAGTATGAGTTCTGAGGCACTAAAGGAGAATCAGGGAGCTGTATGGATAAACAGCAGTTCTGAAGCTGCTTGTGATATTTTCGCATTGGAACAGTTGACTGGCAGGCCCTCGATCTTACGGCAGTCACAGGCTGACAACATCAGCAAGGCTGTGCACAGAGGTGCAAAGGTAGGCTTTCTAGAGGTTTCCATGCAATTTTCACTACTACTTCAAGCAGTAAAAAAAATATTTTCTATTTTAATAATTAAAAATGTAACTTATTCCTTTGGCAAAGATGAGGTTTCTGCATTTATTACTCCAGGCTTCAGTGTCACATGATCTTTCAGAAATCATTCTTGCATGCTGATTTGGTGCTCAAGAAATGCTTATCAGTTTTAAAAACCATTGTGCTGATTAATTTGTGAAAATAGGGATACTTGAGATTCTTTGAGTAGAAAGTTCTTTAACATATAGGAGTATTAATTTCTTTTAAAAAACATATTTACCCAAAACTTTATGGTATAAAGCATTTGTTTATGGTGTTGTCAGGCTTGTACTGGAGTTAAGATTTACATAGTTCTTGTTGATTTTGTATAGGTTTGTTTTCAAACTCCACGGCGAGACCCAGTCACAAAGAAGATCATGTCCCCGAGCCGCACCAGTATGCCGTCCAGCCAGGAGGACAGTAATAAAGCACTGGACACTCTCACGGCCTCTACTGACCAGTGAGCAAATTTCTTTTAGGGCTGTAGAAGTAAATTGTATACTATTTTAAGGGTATTTTCTTTAAATATCCTGTTTGTGCATATTCACACCCATCTTCACTGAAATGGTCATGGTTCTCATGCTGGTGCCTATCCAATGGAACTGCTAACTGACCCGCTTTTCCTCAGACTTCCAGTGATCTTGACGTTACCTGGCCACAAACACTGTTTCTATTTATGAGCCTGTTGAAATATTCTAAGTCATTTAATTAAGAATCTTTGTTTGGTCACAAGCAGTAACATTCAGAGTTTATGTATGAGTAACATTCATAGTAATCTATTTACACGAAAATGGCAAAATCCATGAACATGTAAAATTGAATGTGTTTTACAGGAGTTCACTGTTGAGTAACCCTTCCACCATACCGATTGACATGCAGAGTAACAGCGTTGCCTTCCCTGATGATGAGATCCCTGTCCAGAGCAGAGGTGCCTATACCTTCAATCCTGACAATCTAGATGCCATCAACCCTTTTGTGGGGTCCAATAAAATGGAGAATTCTCCTCCTAAATCTTCTGCTTTACCGGAGTCTTGGACATCAGAGCTTTTAGGGTCAGATGCGTCTGCAGCCCATGTTTCTGTACCTCAAGCTGAGGTTCCAGAGGTGACTGACACTGCACTTGATGAGACTCTTCCCTTTGTTCCATCAGTGGAGAATTCCTTTGCAGAATGTTCTGCCAACATATCTTCAGCAGAAGGCACCGTCATCATCAAGACTGACAATATTGAACACAGTGCCACAGATGTGGAGGAGTCTGATATGACTGAACAAGCACCCGCGTCACAGCAGATTCCTGTTTTAGAAGATCAGCCTGAGATCCAGGACTCGCCGCGACCCCCTGTGGGATCCTACAACTTGGATTTTGATGATCTCAGTTTGCTCAACCCATTCCAAACTGGTGGCTCAAAGATCCCAAACTCTCCTCTTATTGGCAAGGCATCAGAAGTTTCCGATCCACCCCTGCCAAGCCAAGAAACTAAACAGGAGCTCTCAGTCCATACCCCAGATATCCCAACATCTTCAGAGGCCTCCATGCCTCCTCAGGACAACACCACGACCATGGAAGCCTCATCTACAACACCTCCTAAAGAGAACCAGATGCTCCTAGAGTTTAATTTTGATGATGGCACTGAAGTCAAGCGCAAACCTCCTCCGAAACGTCTTGGGGTCAAAAAACCTGCAGGTCCAAAACCTGTTTCCAAAAAAACAGCTGCACCAGCCATGGAAAAGAAAGAACAAGAACCCAAGCAGTTGTCTCCTAAGAATCCAGAGGAGACTGGGCCTGTGGATGTTCCTATTGCTAAAAGTTCTTATACATTTGATTTTGACAAGTTTGATGACCCAAACTTTAACCCCTTTGGCACAAAGGTTAAGATGGGTAACTCTCCACCTCGTGGTGTCCAGACAAGCCCAGTTTTGATGAAAGAACCAGCTCCACTTCAGCAATCTGAGGCTCCTGCACAGGATGACCAACCAGAGCACTGGTACAGAAACTAGAACTTGAACAGCATTTATAAACATAACATATATTTTATTTGTATAGGCTAATTATGTTTGAGGTACAGGTATGCTTCTGATTCTGAAAGTTGAGGTCATTGGTTTGAATTTGAGGGAGTGCATGAAATAATTAAATATGTACCCTGAATGCAGTGAAGGTTTCTTTAGATAAAAGCATTTGCCAATTGCATAAATGTAAATAATCATTGAGCTCAGATTTTTCTTTTTCTCATACAGGTCTCCCCCCTCAGTTTCTGAAACCATTGAAAATATGGCAGATGCTGATCTTCCTGTCACTAAGCTGGTAAAAGTGTTGTTAAATGTACCAATTCAATAGAAAATTTGTTTCCACAAACTCTGATCATGTTGACACCTGTTCTCTTACTAGCCGACAGAAAGTGCAGAGTCATTCAATGTGCCCGTTACTAACATATCCCAGAATCCAGCAATACAGGAGCCAGAGCTCATGGCAACACAAGAATCTAAATTGGATCTACAGAATCAGACCTGTGATCTTGGAGTGGTGGCACCAAGTGAGGATGAGTTTGTGCCGGGAGCATTGTGTGAGTAAACCTGTTGCACTTTGATCTACACCGACTCATCTGGCGTCTCAAGCTTTATACATCATGCGCAATATTGTTGTTTGTCTCAGTCATGCCAGGGGGAGATTTGGATGGACAGATTGATTATCTAGAGCAGTTTGGATCAAGCACTGTGAGTTTCTGTTTATGAGCCTTTCCATAAAACCCAGGTAGTGTTCAAGTAATGCATTTTATTAAAATTTTTAAAGATTATTGCACCAAATATATTAGAGTCTGTAGTTTATTAAGCAACATTTCACTTGTTCAGTGCTAACTAAAACACTTTTTATAGTTTAAGGAGTCTGCCTTGCGGAAGCAGTCACTGTATTTGAAGTTTGACCCACTCTTGAAGGAGAGTCCAAAGAAAACTGGAGTGGACAGTGGCAACTCTGGATTCAGCCTGCCACGGCCTTCTCTTGCCATCAGGTCAGTCATCCTCAAAAACATTCATATTAACAATGTTTCATAATCTTCTGCCCTCCTTTGAAATCTTACTGGAAGTATTACAAATATGCCTTTAAATTGAGCTAAATGGTTCATTGCAATAGATATTGTGAGCAAAATCCAGAGTGCACACATAATTATCAAACATTTTTTCTGTGCATGTTAGAATGATGGAGGCTGCAAAGTCTGAAGTAAAGCAGAAGTCTTGCAGTGACAGTATGAAGCTGCTGGATTATCTGCCACCACAAGTAAGATGTTGAAACAAACATGCTTTTTTGCATCTTTAACATTCTGACTTCATCAGTAGTCACCAAAACATTCAGACTTTTGCCCACTGAAGTCCATTCAACAATGTCTGTTAATCTCAAGCCAGTGGAAACTGTGGTGCCAGATCCAGCTGTTCTGGACTTGCTGGTTCCCACTTTAAAACAGCCAGTGAAGACGGAGGACTCCATCATAGAAGTTCTGAAGTACAGTCAGAGAGACATGGATGCTGCATTACAGAAAGCAGAGAGACAGGTTACTTCCCATAGCCTCACTCACAATGACTGGCACATCGGATTGGTCTTTCTAACATTTTAGTTTTCTTTTCTTAGGCAGAGGAACGGCATCAAGAGCTTAAGACTCAGATTGAGAAGCTGCAACTGGAAAATCAACACATGCTGTGAGTCTCTGATTTGACACATTCATATGATACCTGGAGAATGAATGAATTAGGGTTCCTATAATATGCAAATCCTAGAATTGTCATTCAGCATTGGAAACGTGATGGAAATTCCTATAGTCGGCTTGATCCACTCTTGAATTGTGAGTTAGGGTGCTTTCATGCCTGCCTCATTTAGTTAGGTTGAATCGTACCAGAGTTCGTTTCCCCCTTTGGTGCGGTTCGATTGGGCAGGTGTGAAAGCAGCAATCGCACTCGGGTGCAGACTAAAAGCGGACCAAACAAGCGTACCGAGACCTGCTTGAAGAGGTGGTCTCAGTACGCTTTCAAACGAACTCTGGAGCGGTTCGTTTGTGGTGAGAACGTGATCCGACCTCGAATAGACCCAACTGCAAAAAGTACTGATCATTTTTGGACTAAACCAGCTGCTGTAGTCAGCTGCGTTGTGCATTATGGGATGAGGAAGTGTTTGTTGATAGTTTGCACTTTGGCATGGCAGCTCATGGACAAACTTGGAGTAGTGAGGAGGTGCGGAGCCTCAGAAATTTGGTCAGATGAGCATGTCAGAGTTAAGAAGAATTAATGCACGCCTCCACTTGAAGTTACGAGTGATTCAACCTCGCCGTTTGCAGTGCATTAGAACCGAGCGCCAACCTCCCGCTCTCTCTCGTGACGCCAATAAGGAAGTGACTAAAGCTGCAATTCATCGACTGGCCGCTTGAGGCTGGCTGCAAAAGGGAGTCGGTCCCATAGACTCCCCATGTTAAATTGCCCAACTTTACAGCAGGAAAAAACATGTTTACAGCCTGGTTCAAAAAATGATTGTGGTCTAAATAGCTAATTTTGCCCTTCGTGACAACTGTGAGGGGGGTGAATTTTTTTATAACTCATCCATTTAAATTATATTAAGACTTAAAGTTCTGCATAATTAAGGGCGTAGCCACTTGAGTGACAGGTGGATTGCCGCTGCTGACACTGCCATCGTGCTAGGTGGGTGTGGCTACAGCAACTAGCTCCCGCCTTTTTGCCCATTTTTGATTGTCCAGGAGAGACGCGCGGTGACGCGCTGCCAAGATGGCGACGGCCCGCTCTACACACTTTAGGCTTCAAAAACACATTTCAGGAGTGTACGGGAGACGTCACGGACACTACGTCCATGTTTTTATACGGTCTATGATTAGAACGTTGTTTTCAAGCTGCATCCGTGCTTCATTATAGAAATGTATTTTTTGCATATTGTGGTGCATACAAACAATGTAATAGATTATGGCCAGGGACAAAACCAGCCCGTGTTGTCGTGTAGTTGTGTTGTCTCCGTGTTGTTTGCTGGCTTTTCCTCTTATGTTGGAATTTTCCCACACGTAAATTCTGACCAATCGAAAAGCAGTTTAGGAAATACGTCATGGCCAATGAGTGATGTAGATGTTGTCATGTGACTGCATTTTGGTTCGTTTCAACTGGTACGGACCAAAGCAATCAGTGTGGTGTGAAAAGGTACCAAAAAAGCTGAAAAATGCTACAATGTATAATTGTTTGCCCTTGGTTCGGACCAAATTAATCGAACTAGAGATGTGAAAGCACCCTTACTTTGAGTGTCATTTTCGGTTTGATTCTCAAATGAGTCTGTCATTGGATTCTCTAGTGAATGATTGAAGGTGTTTTTCCACAAAGTGTGGGATCCCTGATTTATGACTGACATTTGAACAGCATGCCTGTCTTTAATCTCTTTTCAGGTTTATAGTGTCAGAGTTTGAGGCCACCATCACTCAAATCACAGGTATGACAGTTGTTTGATCAGATTCTGTACATTATTTTGAAGGCAGTATGTCAGATACAAACAAATCACTGTGTTTACAGATGAGCATAAACAGAAGGAAGATTTGGCTAAAATTGAGTTGGAGCGAGTCCTTCAGGAAAAGGATCAGCTGTCCAAAGATTTGAATGAGTTGGAGGGATCCTTCTCATCTGTTGTCAAACGCCTTGACAGATGCAAGGAAGTTATTGAGGGATTCAAAAAGGTATGCTTTGAGACGTCTGCAACAAGACCGTTTAGACATAATTTTAGTGTAGAATCGTTATTTGTTCCCCCTTCTATCATATAGAACGAGGAAACTCTGAAGCAGTATGCGCAGAACTGCATGGACAGACTGCAGAAAGAGGAAAAGCGTTATCAAGCTTTAAAGGCCCATGCTGAGGAGAAACTAGATCAGTATGTGCTTATCAAACAGTCTGAAACATGTTCTCTCTTATGAGCATGATAAAACAGTCTCTCATAATGAATACTGAGTGATAAATATTCCTGAAAGCATCACTAATGACACTGATGTTGTTTTAGTGCGAATAAGGCCATAGCTGAGGTTCGTACTAAACAGGGCGCAGAGGTGGCAGCACTGCAGGTGCAGCTCAAGAGGGAACAGCTGAAGGTTCAGTCCCTAGAAAAGGATCTGGAACAAAAGGTAAACGTGCACACACACACACAGGGGAAGTCACTGTTACAGTGGTTTCCTTTTGAGTGTAGTTCTGAATTGCTTTTAAAATGTAATATCTAAAATATGACTTTCTATTTTCTCTTCTCAGGTTAAAGAAGTCAAAGATGTCACAGAATTGTGTGATGAGCTGCTGCTTAAAGTGCAAAAGCATGGTTTTTAGTTTTTTTTTGTTCATTATTGGTGTTTGTTCGTTTTTTGTATTTGTTCAAAGCAATTTTAATAAATAATAATAATTAAAAGTATGAATGCACAAACCTTCGTCTTGATGTGAGTACCCATGAGGAATGCCTCTAATACTTTACTGTCTAAAATATACTAACTCATAAAATTACTACTTTTTAGTAATTTAAGTTCCTTCGAAGTTGCACTGGAAGCACTTTTTTTGGTGGCACAGATATTAATTATTTTATATTATATAACAATATATATTTTTTTTAACAGGATAATAGTATGTCATTACAATACAAGATATCTTTTTTTTTCTTCTCTCAAGTCAGATTTTCCTTATTTTTTTGTCCTTTAGTTGATCACCTGAATTATTTAGAATATTTAAATAGATTAATAATAGCTTTCCAATTAAAAATAAATGTATTCAATACTATAGATCCATTTATCTTTGGAAATGACAACAACTGAAGCCAATCATGACATTATGCCTTTTGTATTTCTAAACATATTACTGATAGACAAAAAATGAAATATTCAATAACAAATGCATACATGATTCTGTGCTGCACTGATACAATGTCAAGACACAGTAGCTGATCATAGAGACTCATGCGGCAAAACACCAAGGGCAAATCAGCACAAAGAATCCAGCAGTGATGTCACAGAGCATTTCATTATTCACACAATAAAAATGTCACATCAGCCCATTCAAATTCCCATGGCCGGAGGTGCTCATATTCAGTATGTTCATGTAAAAATGACACCATCTGTAAATTATCTCTACAGTCAGACACAACAGCTGTTAAAATGAGGCCTTAAAACATTCAGCTTTTATTCTATTGTGATAAACATGTCATGCCATTCTACTGCGGTGACAGTGATACAACAAAATCTGCAAATATCTGTAAAGTGTGATCTTCCAACATGACCTTAAACAATAGTCATCAGTCTATGCCTACAAGTCATTCTCATAAAACAAACGCAAGCATTCTATTGTAAACAACTCCTCAAAGCATGTTTAAAAAATATAATTTATTCTTTTATGTTTATTAAATAGCCACAGAAATGTTCTGAATGCAAACAAGTTAAAGATCTGGATGATCTACGTTTTATACAGTCAATTAGTCGATAATACTGAACCTTTTTTGGTATGTAACGGCATAGCTTAGAAAAAGGACACATGAAGCCAGCCATTATTCAAAATGAATTCAAAAATCCATGTAATCGGAGTTCCACCTACTCTGTCGAGCTGCGCATTTTAATATTTAGATCAAGGTAAAATATCACTTTCTAAAATAAGAAAATGATATAGTATAACAGGTGTTTCCCTTTAAAACATTTAAAATATCCCTTCAGATAAATGTTAGATTATTTTAACTACAAATGTCACCTAGAAGGTGTAATGACTCCTTTTTGAGCAGGCACATTTTTTTGTGTTTCTACACTGATTATGCTACATTATAGTCTTATTAGAGCAATACAGGTTCATGAGAGATAGTTTCTTTCACCACTAGTGGCAGATATTCTTTGAGTCTTACTCTAGTTAAGCTGGTGCAAGCTCACAAAGTAGATCACACCAGAAATCAAACTTAACACATGATGTGCAACTACTATGTTTGATGACAGTTCTCCACTATATGTAAGTGAGCTTCACAATCTTTATGAAGATCTGAGAATATGGTGGTCTTTATTCAAAGCTTAGATCAGAGATTGAATGTTTTTTGAGTCCAGTATTTAAAATTTGGAGTGTTAAAGAATATTCCATGTTCCATACCTGAAAAGTAAAGCTCAACTGGCAGCAATTGTGGCAAAAGTTGGTTAGCACAATTTTTTTAATTAAAATTGTAATTTCATAATCATAATTTTTTTTTTATTTTAGACATATTCTATTTAAAACGTCCACTCAAAAAAGAAAATTCTGTCATCATTTATTAATCTACTGTCACATAACAAAATAGTCTCTGTTCCTATTGACTTCCATTGTATTTTTTGTCCATAGAATAGAAGTCAATGGGAACTGAAATTACCAACATTCTTTGTGTTCCACAAATGAAATACAGGTTGAGGGTGAGTAAAAAAAAAAATTATTTTCACACTAAAATCATTTTAATTCACACATACCATGTAGGTCATGTGTCTACACTATTAAAATTGTGTTTTAGAGGTCACAGATTGGCGTCATTCATGTCAGAAGTGCGTCACTGAAACCCAGAATTTTTGTGAAAATTTTTGTCCTAATCAACATTATGCCACAAATGCTGTCAGCATTACTTCTACCATATCTGCAATCTCAGTTTGCAAGTACATACTATAGTTTAGTGTAATTATGTATGCTTTTTAATGTAGTTTGCTGATGTAATGGGGCAGCCTAAGTGTGCTAATAATCATTTACAGATATTCAGTCAGTGAATGATTTTATCACGTCAAGGAACAGGAAGCCAGACTGGCACGGTTTTGTAGAGGGCTGTTAAATCTGACATATTCAAGTAATTTTTAACAATTCTGTATCCTGCCAATCACTTGCAAGACCCCTCGGCTACAGATGTCTCCCTCGAATGAGAGTTATGTTGATGGAGGCTAAAACATCTACTTGATCATGGGGTCATCACCTCCCGGAGAGGTTAAGATGGGGAAGTCCACAAAGGGTTCGGTTTTGTCCTCCTGGGGCGAGTTGACGGTACCGTTCGGCATGGAGCTAAAAGCCAGATGGTCATGTTCCATGATGGTCAGGCGGTCCTGGGGCTTCTCCTTCTTCAGATAAAACATCTTCCTCAGCTGCTTCAACTGCTGCAGCTCACAGAAGGTTTCCAACACCACCAGCATGGCAATCAGGCCGAGGAGGAGATACACTGTGGGACACGAAGGAGAGACAGATTTATTTATTCCATTTCTAACCACCTGGGTCCAGTATGGCATAATGACACCCATTTCCACAATCCAATTCCTGATGGATAAAGTTATGTCTAGCTCTACATTTCTTCATGAAAATACACACAACAAAATAGAGCACAAAATAGGTTAGGTTGCAACTGTTTCAACTTTACAGGAAAAGTGTGTAAATTAAAAATGACATGGTTAAAATAAAGTAGTGAACTCTCTTGGCCACCTCAAGGATCATGAATAAGATTATTTTAGCCTGCATCTTATCTTTCATCTCAGCCACATCCTGATAACATAAATGCAGAAAGAGTCAGAGTGAAAGCAATATGAGACTTCAAGACAATTCTCAGCATCCGTGGGCCTCACGTATGCCACATCCTCCACATTTACACTTCAAGTCTTTCTCACAGTCCCTCACACACGGAACAGGAAGACGGGACAATCTGCAGCAACTGAACCCACACACGTACGAAAGCCATGTGGCATTTTCATGCAACTTTTTTGAAAATGAGAGCTGTACTGCTTCATAAGACAAACACTAGATGGAACCATAGAGTGGCAGTGAAAGAACAGCCTTGAATCACATGCACTTCATTTTTATCTTCAGACAAGACTTACACATGATGTTTCAATAAATAAAAATATGTCACCGGAGTGTAAGTCTCGTACCCATTTTAATTTAGAATTTATCTTAATTTGATTTGTTAAGAAAGCCAAATTTTTAAGTGTAGGCCTATTTAGAATGCTGAGATGTTACGATGTTACTGAGGACTTATTTTATTTTTTCCAACTTCCAAGTGGCCTATAGCCTAAGTTTGTCATGTATAAATAAACCATTCTTGACAAAAGGCATAAGGGCTGTGTGCGTGTGCACATTTGAATAATGTCGGGCTTTCGAAAAGCTGTCAATCAAAATGTACTTGTCAGGCCTAACTTAAGGCCCAATTACAGCTCTACTTTCTTCTGTGAAACATGAATATTGGTAACCAACAATGCAAGTGTTGACTATCCCTTTAAATCAGTTTACATGACAAATATATCACAGAACATGTTTACTATTCAGCATTTCCAAGACTTTTGAGTATGTTTTCAGTTCAAGGCTTTCTGTCAGTTCTGTTTTGCATTTTGGAAAGCAGAATCTACACTTCAACTTCGAATGCCCTCTCAAGGACTATTAGGTGTTACATTAAAATATAAAAATTCAGATAACGTAATGTAGGACCTACTTACTTAGTGCTATTCAGGTGTGCAAATCTGTAAACGTCTGTTTCTTTAAATAACAAATTATATTTGGTAAAATCACATTCTTCCATATAAAACTCTATATGTAAGTCCCACCATTTTAAATAGATTCAATGCACACCAAAACAAAGCATACCGAAACCATACCTACCAGTGATGCCCAGTTTGTAAAGCTCACGAAACCTTTGGTTAAAGGCCTCTCCGGGCACATAGTCACCAAGACCGATAGTGGAGAGTGAGATAAAGCAGAAGTAGAAGGACTCCAGAAAGTTCCAGTTCTTTTCTAGGGCAGAGAAGATGGCGGCAGGGATGAGGAAGAAACAGGACACGGCCAAGAAGGCCAGCAGGGTTGCATGAATGACGGCCACCAGGGGTTTAGAAAGACCCCAATGTGTATGAATGAACATAATGGGCCGCCATGTGCTATAGACCATGATCCTTTGCACCACAGCCGTGAGGAATAGGAGGGTGAAGGGGATGCCAATCACAGAGTAAATGATACAGAACGCCTTTCCACCATCAGAGAGAGGGGCGGTGTGACCATATCCTGTGAATTATAAGAGTGGAAAATGACACATTAAACACATTTACTTCATGAACACATTCCCCTCCATTTTTTTTCATGGATGAGCACATTCTATCAGGGACGGCGTTTCTGTATGGCAGTCATTCTGGGCTCTGTAATTTCCTTTCTGTTTGTGTATCCCGGATATAAACAGATTATTTTACTCTACTTTCTGCTCTCAGCAGTTTGATGCCTCCCTAGAGCACACATCTAATGGACGATCTCACATTATGGACAGGAACAATCAGGTTTCAGTCTGCAGGGTCTCTCTGACAACAACCTTGCTAGACGGATTTGCATCAAGGAGAAAAGTCTTATACACGTGTCACTTTTAACAGGAAATGGCCAAAGAAAATCTCTTTCTAGTGATAACTAAGTGCACAGAAGCCAAAATGCTTCTGTTTGTTTTAAAAGCTACATTACCATTCACAAGTTTAGGGTCAGTAAAGAAATGTACTTTTATTCAGTAAGAACACAAGAAATAAAGACTGGAGTAATGGCTGCTGAAAATTCAGCTTTGACATCACAAGAATAAATTACGTTTTAAAATATATCTATTAAAATAGATTTTAGATTTTAAATTGTAATAATATTTCACAATATTACAGTTTAAATTGTAGTTTTGATCCAATAAATGCAGCCTTGTTGAGTATAAGAGACTTCTTTCAGTCATTAAACAATTTACTGGCCATAGACTTTAGTATTAAACCTCAGCTTGTCTGGTTGGATAGCTGAAATGTGCCACATAAGATCAGTGCTAACAACCATTCAGGACACCTTAGCATCGCCCAGATTGTGGTAATCAGCTTTCCAAACAATGCAGTTTTTGTAGTTTGTCCCATTTGAATAGTGCCAAGTATAATGGTCTATATTGCTATATCAATCAATTAACAATCTGCAATCAAAATTTGTAGTTGTAAGAGGAACCAAAAAAAAAACCCCTGCAGAATCTAACGGTTCCATTTATGTGAAACACATATTAACATTGTTATTTTCACTGAGACAATTATTTTCATTGTCTAAAAGTAGAGCCAAAGTAGTTCTCTATTCCTTTACTTTCACTAAAATGAGGAACATCATGCCTGTGTAGCCAACCTGTGCCAAGAAAAAATGGTCAGTGCTAAGGCTTAATTCCACTTTCTATCAACCTGTCTTGTTCAAATTCCTTTTGTAGATAAAAAAAGATGATTTGAAAATATCTTTTGCAGAACAAATGCAAAGGGGAACTAGATATTGCACGTCTGTCGTAATAAGACTGTTGCAAATCATTCTTCCCTTGTAAATCATGACAGCGCTTTTACTCATATGGCTGGCTCACACTTCCCCAAAAGAAGCAAACAAGCATCAAATTCCAGTGGTATCCATGCGTTTACCTGGTGGTGTTTGCTTGGGCAGTGGGAACCAATTGTTAACTCTAAAACGCCCTATAAAAAGATTTTTCAAATATACATTTCTAAGGCCTCTAAATTACCAACTTGATAAAAATTTTGCCAAGAAACCTGTTGTTAACAATCTGCTACATGCCTTCTGTTGTCTGACTGATAGTTATGCATTTAATATATATATATATGTATATATATATATTTTTATCTTTCAACAATTTTACATAAATAAGCTTAGGTATACTGTAACTTATGGTTACATTTCAAAATGAACTCTTACTGGATTGAAGCTGGATAGGTGTTTAACTATAGGTGTTTCTTTTCTCCTTGAGTATGATCTTCACAATCTCATTATATAACACACATGCAAACACTAAATTATTTACTAAATTATTCCATTTAAAAATGTAGATTATTTCATATGTCAGGTTTTACAGAGTTAAAAAAGCTGGGTTATCTATCATTTAATACTGGTTTGGATGTATTGGTGCATGCTAGGTGGAGAGTTACATCTGGAAAGACAAAAGGGCGATTTAATTTTAATTATTATTATTTTTATAACTGGGAAATACTAGTATACTTTAAAGGGGTCATGAACTGCTTTTTTAAAATGTATCATTCTCTGAAGTCCACTTGTGTTATTAAGATTTTTACATCAAAAAACAACATAATTTGTCCTGTCCTGTTTTGACCCCCTCTTCAGAACGGTCTGTTTCAATAGACATGGCGGATTGTAGACTTCATAATATAATCAGCACAACATCATCTTTTAGTTTCAATCTTTCCGAAAATCCTGCATCACATTGTGCCTTGTTTGTAAATGAAACCGCTGAAAAATAGTGAACAAAGGCCAAGTTTTTACTGATCCACTTTCTAAGGTTGGGATCAGAAGAGAGGCAATGTAAAGAATATCAAGAAAGCTTGTTTTTACAGTACAATGACCTCTTATCTCAAAAGATCAAGGGAATTTTAATGATCATTTTAATAAAACTGAAAATGAAAGTGATCTTTATGTCTGCACTTCTTCCTGTATGTGAACATAGAGACTTATACCTGCATATAGTTCACAGAATAAAACTGATTTGTAGAGATCTTCTTTAAAGTGTTCTGTTTTATATGTCTGTTTGAGAATTGGACACATGTCTTAAGGTAGCACCACTGTGTTAAGGCACGTGTTAAATGACACGGAACAAAGAAAACGAGATTGGCGCATTAATTTTCTTTTTTTTTAAGGTAAACGAGATATACAAATATGGGTCGCCGGCTGCAAATATTCAGACCCATCAAATGGTGCACTATCCACGGAGTCACCACAGAGATGCCACGTTAGCTATTAAATGTCATGCTGTATCAGTTTTTGACATATCCGCATTTTTCAGCGACTCACCTGTGGTTGATAAGACCGTGCTTGCGAAAAACAAAGACGAAGTGAAGTCCCAGTTCCAGCTTGCCGACGCGTTGTTGAGAATAGACACCCCATAGTTGCTGGCCTCCAGCGCTTTGGACAGAAAGCGCTCCAGCCTTTCCTCGGATAGACATTTGTGCTCCTGAAGGAACTGCCGTTTGATTCCTCTGAGCTGCTGGCGCAGGAGGTCTTCATACGGCAGCTCCACCGAGGAGAAAACCACCGCTCCGAATATGAGATACAGAATATAGCCGAGCACGAGAAACAGAAAATACCATGCCGATTTGTTGCTCTGTATCAAGCGCACGCACGAATTACCGGTGAGGGACTGAAGCATCTTCAGCTTTAATATCAAATCCGATGATGATGTGGTTTAGATGCGTTTTAATGCTCGTGATTGTACAGGCTGCTCCGAATGCAGCGCGGAGGAGATGGGGCTCAGCTCGGGGACGTGACGTCACCGATAACTCGCCCACCAGGTAACGTCAAGAGAGGAAAGATCATCGACTGTCTGTGCCGAGTTTAACATCCTCCTACTTGAATCATGATGGCAGCCTCAGACAGAAGAGGGGGTATAATATGTAGGCTACTTTGTAATTGTGCTAGCCATGGGAATCGATTCTGATTCCATTTCTGATTATCGGTAAAAATAATGTTATTGTTATAAGGGAGAATCATTGAGTTTAACAGTCTGTCGCCAGTGATTGACTCGATTTGTTTATTTATTTATTTATTTTATTTATTTATTTTTTTGAGGCAGCATAAATTCTGTCCAATAACTGGTCTTAAAATGAACAGACTCTTAAGAGTCGTTCTTTGGAGAATCTATACGCTGTTAATATGTATGTTTTGGATAGACTAAAATGGTAGTCTCTCTTTTCTTTTCTTTTTCCTTTTTTTGTTTTCTCCCCTAAACATCATATGCACTTGCCTAATGTATGAAAAAAAATCCCATATAACACATGGGATCTCATTTCATCATTCAGACTTTAACCTTATGTGGCAATAAAGATATATAGCTAAGCTTACTGATAAACACAAACTAAGTGTCACATTTTTCAGAACTATGGCTCTGTCTTCTATAAACAGTGACAGTTTCATTCTTTCATATGGCCTTGTGTTTCTTGAAGATGATGCAGACGACTATCTCCAAGGTAACAGTCTTTGGGATGTTGGTGAGGCGGTGGAATCTGGGTTCTGATAGGCCAGCTGGGAAAAAGGTTCATTCACCAGCATCCCAGCTCAGAGGGGTGGACAAAATAACATACAAACATGTCCAAATTTTGTCATGGGAAAATACTTTGTAAAAACGTAATGACAAAAAGTGTCAAACAGATTGAGTGCATTAATACAGTGACTAGAAATTGCAATATGTGCAATAAGTGAAGCCACAAAATAACCTCAGGATAGAATGAGCTTCTCTTCTTAACAAAAACTTTATTGTGAGTTGAAATATCTGGCAAGGGTGTTATTTAAAAGCAACGTGTATAAAAGAGATAACTTGGTGTAGTGCAAAACATGTGCAATGGGAAAAATAGTGATTTGATCTGATGAGTCTTCCTGATATCAAGATGTCTAGCCTGGTTAGAGAAACCAATTTATACCCAAACTTTCAATTCTGACCAACATCAAGCAAGCCTTCTGTGACTTTAATATGAATTTTCTTATCCTCTTCTTTGCCAGGCAGTACAGATGCTAAAAATAGAGGCTGTTCTACTGGGAATTTAAACCTTATGAGAAGTAAGATGTTATGCAGGAGGTTGATTGCAAAAGTTTTTTTGTTTTTTTTGCTGCTCGCACAATGCGTAAATGATCTATTTGCTTAAAGCAGGGAAAATGTGTGTGTTACAGGACCATAACCAGACTTTGACTAGGACAAATCTCTCTAGTATTCAGATAAGAAATCAGTCAGTATGGATTTTACAGTGAATTTAAACTACAGTAGACTGCAGCAGTGTTTCTTTGCAATAAAGTATCCATACACTGTCTACCTAAATAATAAACAGGTGTACACTAAGACAACATTATCAATCCTAGAATCCATAATGTCAAGTCATTATAACTTCCAAAAAAAAAAAAAAAAAATTACCAAATAAACAGACATATTGTGTTCACACATGTATGAAACATATGTTTTATCATTTAGAAATTCCTGCAAATTGTGGCTTTTTTTCAGAGCAATGGAGTCTGAGATCACATGATTATGTGTTAATGAAGCATTCTTATGATTTGTTGTTGACAGGTTTTCAGGACAAATACAATTTCAAATACAATAAAGTTTACTATTATTAACCACAGCAAGTAAGTTTTATTGCTGCTTGAATGTTGGAAATCCCCAAACTGCACTCGTAACAAGGTCTGCATGATTTCAAGGACTTTAATGGAGTCTAACCATGGCTCTATTTTGGACCTTTTGACCTTAAAGGAAAAGATTAAAAAAAGAGTCAATCGTTTTTAACATGGAAGTCAAGAAATATAAAAAGATAATCATAATATTGTAAATTAAACAGTGTGTGTCTTACATGTGCAACACTGGAATCTTCATGAATGGCACACTGGGTCCCAAATACCCCCTTTTTGCAGTTGGTTCTGCCCATCTTCACAGTGAAGATGTATTTCAGGCCAGAGACAACCCTGGACTGTTAACCAGAAACATGTTCAGGTTCAGACACAGTCGGACCAACCCTGAGTTGAAAAAAAAAAAAAAGTCTGGCGCCCAAAATTCGTAAAATAAATAATTTGTGGTGCAGCCACCACTGTAACAAAACCATGCTGGAGAAAGCTCTCTCTCTCTTTCTCTTTCCAAGTTTCAATATTTATTGAACATGTTTACCAAATCGCACCTGAACAATCCTTTACTCTCTTACCTTATATAAAATCATTATTTTCTTATGTGTAGCATATAATAAATAACGTTCAAGTTGAAGCAAACAGTTCTGTTTTTCTCTTTGTTCAACTGGGAACAATTTTACGGTTCTGAGATTTCACACAATTCTAATTCTAATTCACAAATCTTTACATGTCATCATGACAGCGTTCTTCTAGGTCTGCCTCCTCAAGCAACGTTTTTGTAACCGTGAAAGATATCAGCACAATGGCGCCACTTGGTGTGAAAATTCGATACAACACCCGACAAGAAGACTAAAATTATTAATTTGTAAATAAGAGGGCGAAAAGTGATAACCCAGTTCTCAAATTTTCTGCGTTAGGACATATAAGATTTTCTAAAAAATAAAAAATATTATGTTGTATTTACACTACTTTTTAAAAATGTAAATACACAGCTGTCTGTTACTAGACACACACTGAGGCTGTCATGACATCTGGAATTCACTGTGGTCCAGCCATCTGAAATAATTTTTTTCTAAAATGACCTGTAAACTGTAATCCTCATCTTAAACTGCTTAATATATTCTTGTCAGTCATTCTGCTTTATAGACTTGACAATCTGCAATAATCTCCTAAAGAAGAATTTTTACATATAGATCCATGTGAGCAAGAAAACCCAAAAAGGGAATAGCTATTTGACCCAGTTTTTCATGTGTTGTTAATGATGGGTATTTCTTTTAGTAACATTTTGAAAAGTGCAAGCTGTGCCCTACATGAGGGGTTTTATCGGCTGATGGGCTTGAGATCTAATTTAGTTGTTGTAAACATGATTTCTGTAAAAAAAAAATCATATTGTGAATCGTTCAAAACTGACAGATATACATGTAAGAGTAATTAAAAACATTTTATTTAAAATCACTTCAGGATTTTTTGGAATAACTTCAAAATTTCAGTTCAAATCAAAGCAACATGTAATTATCTTTGATGTGGTCTGATAATTAAGCAGGAATTGCTGCTCAGTTGGACTGAACTTGTTTGAAAGCGAAAATATTTTTATTGAATGTGCATGCTTTGAGCATAATTAACTAAGGTAGCAATTATTAGAGAATTATCCACATAAGTGACAAAAGAAAAAACAACAGTGCATTGAAAACATACTTTAAATAATTAACATACAATAAATAATTTTTTTAAGAGTGGCTACGAAAAGTCTACCCACTGTAAAAAATTAAATAAATCAATAGAAAAATGAAAAAGAATGAATCCAAGAAAAATTGTGTAAGATATTTTTCCACCTCTAATGTAATATTGAAACCAACAGAATTCATATAATAAACAAACAAACAGAACCTTAGAAAAGAACAAAAAGTTAGTTAACGTAAAAAAATGCTTTTTATTATAAAATATTAGAATTATAATAATTGTTTTTGAAAATTAAAAACAGAACATAGTTGTTACTATTATTAGATTTTTTCCAACATGTACAGAAGAGCGACAGTTACGAAAGAAACATGCCCTTTAAGAAATTGCATTATTATTTTAAGTGATGTGCAGAAAGCATTCGTTCGCCCCTTGCACATGCACATCAAATCTGGCAGCTGGATCTTTTGTAAGGTCTTTTTTTCTGCAGTTCCTGGCTGCGTCTGAACGGGGCGGCCGTGATCCGGTCTGTACTGCGCGAGCTGCCGTAGAGTGTGAGTGTCACTCCCTCATCAGCGGCTCGCTGGAAATATGGCGTCAGTGCACACACGGGCGAGCCTAAACTCTGCAGACGGATAGAGATAGAAAGTGTGCAGCGGGACTCGTATCACACCCCAGTCTTTGCAAAGTCGACCCTTGTTTTCCTGGACATGTTCTGATTCATGCACGGGTGAACGGAGAGCCATCCCGTCGACTCGGTCCCGGTTATGGAGCCTCCGGATGAGAACAGGTAAAGGAAGCGAATCTGAACCAGTGCGTTTGTATTAGATTCTGTGTGTCTGTATGCACATATATATATATATATATATATATATATATATATATATATATATATATATATATATATATATATATATATATATATATGTGTGTGTGTGTGTGTGTGTGTGTGTGTGTGTGGTCAGGGAACTACACAGCCGGGATTCAGGACACGCTGCCAAATAGTGCACCCATTGAGACCGTATTGGGCGCGACTAGAGCGCAGCGCATGCGCGCTTCAGCTTCAACCCGCCAGTGTTGGGAAGTCCGAGTCATTTCCGCGAATCGTTCGCTTCAAAAGAATTTAGATTCCGCAGTCTTTTATGGCGTTGCATATTTCATGTTTTAGAAATAGCCGGTTATTACGTGTATTTATTTAGTTTTATTAATAAGGGTATCCATTTATTTATAATTCAATGTCTGTTCAGTTTGTTGCAGCCATGATTTAGCTCATTATAAACTAAAATTTAAACTGATAAACTTCTTAACATTTTAATAAAATGCTATTTATTTAAACTTTTTATTTGCGCTGATAGAACTGGAAAAAAGAGGATAGTTAACACATCTGCTATTAAACTTACTTTTATTTTGCCACATCCTTGGTTCATTCAAATTGGATAAATCAAATACTATAGATAAAAGGACTTTGGTTGAATGCATCTCATCATAAATCATCATCCTTGTCATTTCTTGATACTTGATCATCCAAGTAATTAGTTTACCCAAAAATTGTGTCATCATTTATTCATTAAAGTTGTTTGAAACCTGCATGAGCTTATTTCTTAAAAATAAAGTATTTTGAAACTGTTGGTGGCACACACAGTATGAAAACTCTTTTATGAAGTGAACTCACTTAAAGAGTTTAGTAAATTTTTGCCAGAAAAAGTTTTAGAATTTTGATCACGTTAATGTAAAAAATCTTGTGTGATATAATTTGTTTGTTTGTTTGCTGGTATTTATTGTATTTGTTGTATATATATATATATATATATATATATATATTATTAATAATAATAATAATATTATTTTTTTTTTTATTGTTTTTGCCATGAAAAAAGCTTTTGATGCTGTCATGGCATTAAATAAATAGATACCATACTCTGGCCGATTCAGTCCATTTCAACAGTTGTAAGCAGTTCAATCAGTTCTTTGAAAAGAATTGACTCACTAGAACGATTCATTCACGAATCAGACATCGCCGCAACTAGCTTCCTGCCACAAAGTGATCCCGCTTTGCAGCGCAACACTAAGCAGATTTTCACATCAAAGTTGCAAACTTTTTTGTACAAGAACTAAAAACAGCTTTCTTAAATAAGCGAATGCACGATTACATCCGTTTCTGTGGGGAAAACACAGTGTTGATGGAATCGAGCCGACCTGTGGAAAAGAAGGTAAAGAGATCGTGCCTCTATGTGCAAGATCATTGTACCCAGCTAGAGCGCGAGTTAAGTGTGGTGTCCCTCTCTTTCACTTTCTACAGTGTGCCTTTTAAAGTTTCAGGAATGAGTTCCATTTCAGTTGCATGGACAGATCACCGGTTATATCCGGTTTCGATCTCAGCGTTCGATTATACATTTTGAGATTGTCGGTTGAGTGTTCAAATTTGTTTGCATCATTCCTCGAGTGCAACTTGAGTTGCAGAGAACCCTAAAAAACAAAACACACTAGGAGTAAAGTTGGACATTGATCCGATAATCGGTATGAAACAACAGCCGTAATTAAATATATAGTAGCTATACAGCGGGACCATGAAGACTCCTATGATATGAGTCAGATTGACACACTCCCTCAGTGAGTTGAGGAAATGTTTGATTTGCTATTCCGAGAATCACCCGGCTGCTCTCTTAGCAGGAATTCTTGGGTTTGACGTGCAACATCTAGTTTCTGAGTGTTGTAATCAGGGAATTTAGTTGTTTGTGTTGGTTTTTTATTAATTCACTGATGTTTTGAGTTCTTTTGAGACTCTGTTCAGCTTGTTCTGGGATTTTATTTTCATCCATATCTCATGCCTTTTTTGCAGTGCATTATTTGCTGTCATTAATGGTGTGTTCTCTTGCATTTGAGTCTTTCTGTTTAAGATCAGGTTCAGAAAGTGTTGTTTGCTCACTGCCATGTGCACAAGGTTTTAGCTGATAAGCCCAGTGGAATGTTTTGTTTTCTTAGTTTTGTCTATTATGACCCCACGCAACTTCACCAAAAGAGTTTGCCCTGAATGCCTGGCAACAGCTTGTCAAGAATGCCTTGTTTTGTCTCTTTTTCTTCTATCCCCACCCTTCCTAGCAATTCCTCTTGATAAACAACTTCATTGGTAAGTGTTAAAGATAGAGATAACTTAGAATGCAATATTAAATGCAAAATTAAAGTTGTGCACTTTAATTTCTGTTTTATCGTGCAGTTAATGTGAACTGGGCCACTATGAGGCGAACTATAAAATCAGCTTGCATAGCATTTGTTGGTTGAAAATTGCTTAGTGTGTCAAGAATGCATTTTTTGGCCTTGTGTGGTGACTTAAGGTCAAGTCAAACAGTACGTATGTTATTCAGTAATGTTATTGATTATTCTGCAGCTGTCAAGCAAGCAATTCTTGCGTATAGTTGTTTAACTTGCAGAACTGATGTTTTGAGGTTTTACGTCAGTGTGTAGCATGCTGTAAATCCCCATCCCTGTTCATTTATGACCACAAGCATGTCTCAATTCCAGGATGTGGTGCACTAAAAGAATGTTGACCTCGCGTCCTGGAGGCACCCATGGCTGGATCTCATTAATTTATTTCTTTGCACAGTCCATGGTGCAGTGCATGTCTTATCTGACTTTGAGAAGCATTGTTTCTCCCTTACAGCTTTCATTACCAAGTAGATTAATTGTTTAAACTGTGTAAAACAAATGTTTTGGTCTGTTTAATTGTTTGTCATGAGACAATGGTTTTATCAGGACAAACTTTGCAGGACATGGTTTGTAAGATGGACCCAGGAAAAATGGAATCTTTTATGGAGTATTGTGTATGCAAAATATAAATAAGTTGAATTTTATTAAATGTCTGCATTTGTATTGTTTGTATTTATGGAATTCAGAATCTTCTCTGCCAAGCTTATCCGCTTGTGAAACTGATATGGTATTAAAAGTAAATACAATAATTAAATATAATCAAGGCATGCTTTTTTACTAAACATGCATTATTTTCATTAATATCTGCAAAAATAAAGCAATATTAAATAAACAGCAGTATACATTATTTAGTCTTATGAAAGCATGCAAAATCACATGCAGTTATTTCAGTAAACATTTTTGCATGATGTAAACAAGTTGTTTTGAATTGAATAATTTGAACAGCTGATTCAGGAAAATGAATTGAATAAAAATGTTGAAAAGAGATGATATTGAATATATAGATGATGATATTTTTAAACTTAATCTACTTCAATATTTAGATTTTTTTTTTGTTCAATTAATTGGACATTTGTGACACAAGCAGTTCACACAAAATTGACCTACAAGCCAAATAAAAATTGTTTGATTTTTTTCTTCATGTCACTGCCAATATAATATTGATAATGTATTAAAAATTGGATATTCCTGACAGCCCTAGTAGTTCACACACCTGTGCTCTGAAGCCACACATGATGCTTTTGTGGTTTATATGCATGTCTCTGATATTTCTTTCCTCTATGTGGTATTTTGGTTACAAGGTTAGTATTTTTGGTTTGCATGTTGGCCAAGCACCTGCATCTCTCTGCCCAGCAGAGCTTCAGCTCACAGTGTCCTCTTTTTGATATGTCTTCAGGAAGGAAGGGCTGAGATGTAACACGGATCATCCCAAAGCAATCACTTGTCTAGCTTAACTCCCAAAACAGTCTTTAGTTTCTCATGTAATACCTTCCATTATGCTTTCAATTGTCCGAAGAGGGTGTGCCCTGGGGTGGAGGTTAGAATAGCGGCTTATGTTGAGACTTCAATGCAGAGGTATCGGCTAGACAAGGTTGGTGGATTTTCATTTGTCCCCATACAACACTCATTCCATTTTGCTCTGCATGCTTATGTCTTAATGTCACCCACCCACATGCACACACAAACACATAAGTCATTCTGCCCTGCAGCTGCACATGGTCATTATGTGGACACAGGAAATGATATTGTACAAGTCTGTGGCATAGTGATGGGAAATAGAGCAGAGGAAGTAGCTTGTTTTAAAATTCGAGGAAGTCTGCTTTAGCATTCCTGGAACTCACTTTTCTTAATGTGACTTTGTGCTATTCCACTTCATTCATCCACGACCAACAGCAGTCACTCAATGCATAAGATGTATAGTCTACAATTATAGCAATGAATCATAGATCTAATTTGTGCCTATAGAGATCTTATTTAAGAGGCCAACCTTTAACTTAACAAGCACCATTACTTTTATTCAGTTTGTGTCATGCGATTATAAGAATGTGTTTTCTTGCAGAATGCAGATACATTCTTAGCATGGAAGTGCGTGTATGTTGTGATATGGAAGATGCAAATCAATAAGACCGAAACCTCGAAGTGCTGCAGTTTTGCTGCTTTCACAATAAGGAAAATTTGCAAGAATGTAGAGTCTTTCTGGATCTTGATTTGTAATACAGTTAGGTAATGGCCTGAGTGCAATGCTTTTGACTCCAGTAGGACATAATCCTGACAGGCCATGAAACCAGTTTACATTTGCACAGAATTGCAAATTGTTTTGATACATTGTTTTCTTCTCAAACAAACGGCTTGCAGTTTTATCTGGTGCTGCTTACGATGCAGAAGTTACACATTTGACCATTTAGTTTTCTTTGTAGGCTCCGATTCCGAACCACAAATGCAAAAATCCAAACCAGAATCATTTCCATTCCTTGAACCTTCACGTCTCTGAGGAAATGTGAGTATCAATTGCATGACGACATGAGCTCAGAGAAAAACACTCAAGGGTACATCACAGGCCAGTGGAGTTGTTTACTAACAATGTCTCTGGATTGTGTTTCCAGGGCTTCTGGGAAAAGGTCATGTTGATGTAAGTTTGGTGCTTGGGCTGCAGCTAACAACTGTTTTGATAATCAATTAATTGGTTCGATTTTTTAAATGTAATTAATTGCCATTATGATTTTTTTATGTAATTACATTGTAAATACACACTGCCATTTTCAGTCAGAGAGATTTAAGAGATTTAAAAAAATAATAATAATATGCTTTTATTCAGCAAGGACACATTAAATTGATAAAAAATAACAGTAAAGACATAATGTTACAAAAGATAAAAAAAAATTAAATTCACCTGTGTATCAGTGGTGACTGATGGTGCCCAATCAGGTCTTCATGTGACTTGAAGGGCTTCAATCAGTCAGCCTGCGGCTCAGCAGGGATGTTGTCTGCCTGTTAGAGAAGGAAGTGTGTGAATGTGTGTGTGTGTGCACATGTCAGCGGTAACAAAAAATTGCTCGCAAGGGCTTATGTCAAAGTTACGTGATTCAAAGAGTGTGGCGTGGCCTACTATTTTGGTTTTGTCTTTAACATGATGTTCTTTTAGGTTTTGGCCACGACCGTGAACATCCTTTGAAAAACCATTCCATTTATTTTCATTCTCTCCCTGTATTCATCACAAGTCCATGTTTCTTCTAAAAAAAAAAAAAAAAGCTACATTGGATTTTTATTTTTTCACTAAAGGGAAAAATTGCAAATACTTTCCCTCCCTATCAGCTTGTCAACCTCCTTTTTGCCAGGGTGAATCTTAAGAAAAGTCACACCCCCCCCCTAAAAAAAAAAGAAAATGTTGTTTGAATATTTTATTTTAAAATACAGTAATACAATACAATAAAAACAGTTGTGCTGCCTAAAGGTAGGGTGGGCGATTTCGGAGAGGCTAGAAATAACAAGCTAGCTTTACCACTGCGAGGTACGACTTGGCACGGCTCTGCATGGCTCGGCTTGCTTGCTTTTTTAACTGCAGTTAGTAACGCTTGAAAGTGGGTGGGGTTATAGACCAGTTGCGCCGCCTCTACTGCAGTGGTTCGGTGTCTCATGTCGCAAATCTAATGACGCTGGTATTGACTTGCAGTGTTAACATGTCACATTTTAGTATCAGTGTGGGTGGGTACTTTTAGTATTGGAGGTGTTACTATTTAAGTGAGCTGTACCATGGAGTGGAAAAACACCAGAAAGTGAGCCGGTCCATTTTGTGCAATGGAAAAGTGGCAAACCCCCCTCCCCCCTCCCAAATCACTCTCCAAAGCCACGCCGCATCCAAAACACATGAACATGCACAGGCAGACCAGAGGCTAACCAGCAACATGGAAAGAGATAGCGTTGCTGGAGGGTTGAATGCAATGCTGTCAGATTACATCATGTTTCATTTACCGGTGAGAAAACCTTACAGTACAATGCGCATAATATTACAATGATAACACCTTCCATTCTCACTTGGTCTGCAATGGTATAACGGAACGCACTGATGACGAATCATACCTGCACGAAAAGGGTCCTCGGTAATATGCAAATACATATGTTGACAGACAGCCAGTCGTAGCCCTCAGGCTGATATATAAATACATATGAATACATGTAGACCACTTAATTTAGTGACTGCTTTAAGGATTTGAAGACCCTTTCAACCAGCTTAACAAAAAATCACCTACCCAGCCTTTAACCTAACCTTTAACAACCTTAACATTTTTGTGGAAACACTGATAATTTTTTTTCAGCTTACTTTTATCAATAGACAGTTTAAAAGAATAAAATGTATTTTAAACTTAGAATTTGTGTTTGATCAATTTAAAGCATTTATTTTGGGGAGAAAATGTTTACCATTGCAAACTGAACTGCAAAGCCCTTATAAAGAGTTGTACACTTTTTTGCCTTGATCGTGTTCATTTAGTGGTAAACTTTATGGGGCTCGGGACCATTTTTTTGGTCTAGTGAGCATGTTATAATATAGAGGATCTTAGTGGGCCCTATTCTGTCCTTATTATAAATTTTGAATAAATACTTAAAAATGTCTCTGTAGCATATTGAGTATTGTCAGAAGTTTAAAAAAAAATTAGAATTTCAGCAGTGTCATTCATTCCTAATCCTATCACTGGCTGCTACCAGCCATTAGTTGCTGAGACCATTTGGTCCACGTGTCGCTCATACACAATGAAGCGCTGCAGGCTACAACAATGACTCCAGTGGCGGGTGGGGTCAGAGTTCACTGGCCTCTCTTGACTGCAGCGAGGCAGATGTGGTCAGCTCTGTTTATGGCCCTCGTGAAAGGCTGTAACATTCCTCTGCTGTATAGTTTGTTCAAGATATCCTTGGATGAGCTATTCAGTAGACTTGAGCTGCAAATGCAGCAATAAATCAACAACTTGTTTCTTTTGTGCATTATGGGGTTGCACAGCACTGCCGTGGTGTTCCTGCAGGTTGGATGCCTTTCAGTGGGATGATGGTACAGAGGTGGAATTCTTTAGACCTTTCTGCTCTAGTGCTCAAGCAGTGTTCAATGGAGATACGTCATAGCAACCAAACAAACAGCCAAAGCCTGGCTGATTTCATTATATCCTGTGTCATTCCTGAAGGGTTTGGTCACTGTTAGACTCTGCCCAGGCTGCACCTTCAAACACAAACACTGTCACTCTCCCAGCAGTACATATTTAGAAGTTATGGAATCCTTCTTATTGCTTGTGTGGTCAAGTGTTTAGAATTCATGTCATTGCTGTGCTCATTATTGAAAAAAGACAGATCAGTTTGCATGCAGTGTTTAAGTGTAGGGCTGCACGATTGATCAAATTAGCTGAAAGTGTGATATGGCTTAGCGCGATTATCAGATCGCAAAATCTGCATTTTAATTAAATAAATGTACTTGCTGCATGGCAATGTGGTGTTTTAAACACTATCCGCTCATCTGGAGATTAAAAAAAAAAAATGTTTTTTTTAATTGTGTTTCAAAACGGCTTGGCTTGCAGAAAATGCTGCTCCTCATGAAGTCATCTCTGCATGCACTGTGAGTTTGGGTTGTTTATAATGTGCATTTGGGAATGCAAAATGTGCCAACTATCTTCTCAAACTTATAAGAAGTGCTATTAAAGTTTATAAATATGAGTATTGTGTATATATACAGTTTTACTTTCAAATAGATTAAATTATGATGATTATTATATTATTTTTCTTAATAATTGTCTTTTATTTTAGTTTTTTGTTTAATATTACTATTATTAATAAATATTATATTATAATTATACTGAAATATAATCATCACAAAGTTTGGGCATATTGTGCAGCCCTAAAAACAAGCGCAACAAACCTGGAGCTTTAAAAACCATGCAATTGAAATTTTTATCAGAAAAGTCACAAGTAAAATTTTTCCTGCAACTTGTGCAACCATAGTAGATTGTGCCAAAATGTTGCTTTTTTTTAAAGTGATGCAAGTCAGCTAAATGTAAATGATGGGTCTTGGGGTGGTATCCATATGTTTAGTTGCGGCAGCGGTAGGGTGCAGGGCAGGGTGTCAGACGGGCTGTGTCTGAATGTTCTGGCACGAGGACCACAAACTGCAGCAGGTGTCTGGGGGGGACTTTTGGGCTGGCTGGTGACTCCCTAGGGGATTGTGGGTGAATTTATGTGTGTGAGGGGCAGATGATTCTGGCTTTACTCTTAGTGGTCTTTTTGATCGGAAACACAGATTAACTCAACCAAAGTCTGACCCCACAGTGAAAGTGATCCCTTTCTCCATTGCTTGACAGTGGCCCTGTATCAGTATCATTTTCCTCCCACACACACAGACATGCACGTGTCCAAATACACCTACATACACAGTTTGTCTCTGCAGGATGGCTAGTTTTGCACTAGTTAGCAAATCAGTCCCTTTTTTTGTTTCATTGTCTAAGGGATGAATGAACTCTTCTGATTTAAAATCCTCTTAAAAACTGTAAGACCCTCAGTGTTCTTCTTGACCTTGCTGTGCATTTATTTTCTTAGGTTCTGCTTTATAATCTTATTTGAAAGTGAAAGTGATGTGATGTGCAGCCAAGTATGGTGTTCATCCTTAAAGTTTGTGCTCTGCATTTAACCCGTCGTGGTACTGAAGGTGGAAGAAATAGCTAGTCATTCACCCCCCCCCCCCCCCACCACCTACAGTCACTTCCGGTACAGAGACTCAAACCTGTGACTTTTGGGCTGCAGGTCTGACTCTTTAACCATTAGGCCACAACAGTCCCATATTTTAGATTTGTTGTGATTTCTGTTCAGGCTCAAGAACTCGTCCAAAGATGTGTCCCAGCAGAACACTGAGGTGGATGAGTCTTGGGACGAGCCCAGCCAGGAAGAGGAGACTCTCTACAGCACCTCCCCTCCCCGCACTCCTCGGCAGATGAAACGTATGTCCAACAAACACCAGAGAAACAGCCAGGGGTTAAAGGGCAAAGGTGAGAGCCCTTAACTTTAACTTTAACTGAAACATATGGTAGGCCCCAGTGATGAGTGACATTCAAGCGCGTAAGATCATGTTGAATGAAAATAAAGAAAACCGTAGTACCTCTAGCTCTGCACTGATATTTAATCATTAAGGGGGAAAACAGTTATTAAAATTAAAGAGTAATAACTAGGGCTGCCACTATGCAAAATGTAGAGGTTTTTTTTTTTTGTGAAATTGAGCAGAACCAGACAATATTTAAAATGTTGTGTCTAAAATGTAATTAAAGTTACAAAAAAGTAAAAAAAATAAAATAAAAAAAAAGTTTTTACTTCGTTAAAAGTAGTTAAAAAAAGTGTTATATAAAATCAGTTTCACATTTGCAGTTCTTCTGCTTGTGTGATATTGCTAATCATGTCATGTGATGTAATGTAAGACAAAACCCCATCCAGGGGCATCTTTTGCCCTCAAATCTTAAATTTTAGGGGCATATAATTGCATTGTAATCACATAGTCAGTCATCGCCCTGCATATTTGTCAGCAACTGCATTCAATGTAAGATGATGAACAGGTCTGGGTCAGGTACATTAAATGTGTTGTTAATTTTAACACATTATTTTTAGTAATGTTCTATCATATTGCTTGTATTTAATGTAAGAAGTACAGTAAAGAAAAAAAACAGACTATGTATAGAAGTATATTTAAATACATCACAGGAGATTTTTTTTTTGTAACCTCATTGGAATAAATGGTTTAGGTCATCTGTCACCTACCTTTATCTCTTTCACCAACAGAGAAGCCAGGTTCCTCCAGTCCGTTGTCTCAACGAGAACGTGAGGGAGCCAGATCAGTCGAGCCTTCTGAAGAGCACAGCTACAAGCAGGAAAAGAAGCAGCGCTTCAACCAGCGCTCCAACCAGCGGGACAGCAAGAAGACATTCCAGGGCTCCTTCATGCTGGATCCGTTGTCCAAGACCAGTGCCATCGGCTCCAGAAACATGGATCCCCGCAAGCCCTACCTGAGCCTGGGCATGTTGCCCGTTCGTACCCACCGGCAGACCTCGCGCACAGACTGTCCGGCAGACCGCCTCAAATTCTTTGAGACTCTGCGGCTGCTCCTTAAGCTCACCTCCATGTCATCCAAGAAGAAGGAGAAGGAGCAGCGAGGCCTGGAGAACATGGCCTTTATGGGCCAGAATAATGAGGTCATCTGGTTGGAGTTGCAGGCTTGGCACGCCCGCCGTAGCATCGCGGAGCAGGACCTGTACCTGTACACTGCTCGCCAAGCCATACCTGACATCATCAGTGAGGTTTTGCACTTCAAAGTGGACTATAGCAGCCTAGCCGGGCTTGACAGCAATGCCTCAGTTGAGGAGAGCAACTCCTGCCATGGTGAAACCAACTGCAGGAATGATTCATTTAGCTTTAGCACCTGCTCCACGTCCTGGGGAGAGATCGATGCTGCTGCTCCTTTTTCTTCGGCGCTGGAGTGCCGGGAGCACCTGCAAAGGCAGCGGGTAGCTTTCGATCAGGTCAAGTGGGTCATGTCGCTGTTAGAGTCGGTGGAAGCTCTATACCCATCTCTGCAAACCTTGCAGAAGGACTATGAAAAGTATGCAGCTCGAGACTTCCAGGGCAGGGTGCAGGCGCTCTGCTTATGGCTCAACATCACTCAGGACCTGAACCAGAAGCTGCGTGTGATGGGCACCGTGCTGGGCCTCAGGGACCTTTCCCGCATCGGCTGGCCCATCTTCGAGATCCCCTCACCTCGCTGCTCCCATGGCAATGATGACAATGAGGTGGACGAGGATGAGACAGAGTCTACTGCTGACATTGATGGGGAGGAAAGGACCTTAAATGAGGCGACCAGCGACGGGGAGCAGTCACCTTGCCCCACGCCAAAGTTTTCACGCCTCCTGTCAGAGGAGGAGTTCCTCCCGATGGACAACGAGACCTGCTACTTTCCCACTGCCATATACAGGCCGTTTGTGGATAAGGCACTCAAACAGATGGGACTGCGTAAACTGATCCTCAGACTGCACAAGCTGATGGACCGTTCACTGCAGAGGTCCAGAACTGCTCTGTTGAGTCACGTGCCGGCTCAAGAGGTGAGAGAGAGCCGCTGTGGAGCTTCTGAATGTTGGCAGGAGATTAGTTTTGTTGTGAACATGTGGAGTATCGGAGAAAATGGGAAAACATTCATTTTGGTTTCATGGCAACTTGGAAAGAATGAGAAGCTTACATCATTACCTCACCTTCATTTTGTTCCAGAACTAAGACTTTTCTGCTTCTGTTGAGGACAAAAGGGGAACTGTACTGGTTGCTCTTCCATGCAGTTGCTATGAATAGGATCTAAATCTTAAAGCTCCAAAAGAGTCAAATATGCAAATGTTTCTCTTTATTTCCAGTGAGCTGTTTATCTCTGCAAATGGGTCATTGAGTCGGTGAATATGAGAACTAGATCAGTTAGATCATCAATCATTCCATCAGTTTCCTGAACTGCGTCAGCAGATTTGTAAAAAAAAAAAAAAAAAAATTCAGAAATTTTGTGCACAAATTAATCTACATCACTACGAGCTGAGTGACATAAAGTTGCGATGTGACAGAAGTAACATATCTTTTTTTTTTTCTTTATAGTGACACATCCGAGTGAAACAAAAAAAAGAGAGTAAATGGAGACTTCATTCAATTAATCAGTTATTGATTGGATTAAAGCAAATCTATATGTGAGCTTGCGGTCAGTTGTGAGTAATGGGTTGGGTTTATGCAAACTAAATGTTTTGAGAAGTCCAGCATGCATCACCAGAGAAAAGTCTGTCCTTTCATCAGAAGATTGAGATTGATTAAAAGCATTTTAATTAAATATTTCGAGGTCAAAAAATAAAACGTATGCGTGGATTAATCATTTATAAAAAGACCAAAAACACATTTAGAAAGTAGGGTAAATGTATGTATGTTAGGTGTGTTTATATAGCACAGGGGCCATGTAGACCACTTTCATGGTGCTCTTTTTGATTTTGGACCTTGACAGTACCATTACGGTATTCATTTAGTTTGAGCATATTAAAAGTTGTGGCCAGGAAATGCTTCAGAAGCTAATCTGTGTTCTGCCAAAAGAAAGGCGTATAATTTTGGAACAAAATGAGGGTGGAAAAAAGAGATTTATCAAGAGATTGGTGTCGGTGTTTTACATTCTTACCAGTGTCTCTGCAATATTTTGTGTTCAGTGTCTTCTGTTTTATGTTCCTAACCAGAATCAAATACTAAATTTCAACGTCCGTGTTCTCATTGCTCTGTTCCTGTTAGCTGTCAGCGGTCCCGGGTTATTCTTTGCAGCACTGTGACTACCTTCCAGAGCTCTCTCGTCATGTGCCTGGTCAGGTGGAGGAAGAGGCGGAGTCGGGACGAGTATCGTGGAAGGAGCTAGTGGACATGGACCTGCCCTCATTCCGGCCAGCCTTCTTGGTGCTTTGCCGTGTGCTGCTAAATGTTATTCACGAGTGCCTCAAACTGCGCCTTGAGCAAAGGCCTGCAGGGGAACCGTCCCTGCTCAGCATCAAGCAGGTCATTACTTACCTAAACTTACATGTTGAATATACACTGCTGTTCAAACGTTTGGGATTTAAATTAATCAAGAGTGACATTAAAGACATCAGTAATGTTACAGGTGATTTCTGTTTCAAATAAATTGAGTTCTTTAAAACTTTCTATTCTTCAAACAAATCTTATATTCTTTAAAGAATGGAATGCAATCCTATATATTAAAAAAAAGAAACATTTCTTGCGCACCAAATCAGCATGTTAGAATAATTTCTGAAGGATCATGTGATTCTGAAAACTGGAATAATGGCTGCTGAAAATTCAGCTTTGCCATCACAGGAATATATTACAATAATAATAATAATAAAAATAAATTTACAATAGAAAGCATTTATTTTAAATTGCAATAATATTTCACAATATTAGTCCATTTATCTGTATTTTTTTCTATATTCTATATATAAGATCCTATATTTAAAATTTCATTTTTATATTTATGCATTGCTTCGTTGATTTCTTAGTTTAGAGACTAACTGGTTGTGTTTTTTATAAATGTTATTTTATTGGTTATTATGACTTAAGGCTGTTTTGAAATCTGATGCCTTATGGGGACATCGTGTTTGACTGTCTTCAAGACTCAAAAATGGCTGATTTGTGTGTTTTGTGTCTGTGTGTTGTAGTTGGTACGTGAGTGTAAAGAGGTTCTTAAAGGAGGGCTCCTGATGAAACAGTACTACCAGTTCATGCTGCAAGGCGTCGTCACTGACCCCCAGGGTCTGCAGACTAATGCCAACATTGACGAGTTTGAGGAGGATCTGCACAAGATGTTAGAGGTGCGATAAGGGCTGTCTGGTGCCGTATTTCAATTAATGGTACAATTATTTCGTTGTGACTCAGTGGGAGTGGTTTTCAGTGATGGCTGCTAAACGGTAGCAGGGATTTTTGCCCAGCTCTGTGCTTTATGGTTTTTTTTTTTTGCAGGTGTACTTTGACTACATGCGCAGCTGGATCCAGATGTTGCAGCAGTTGCCTCAAGCCTCCCACAGCCTGAAGAACCTGCTAGAGGAGGAATGGAATTTCACCAAAGTCATCACTCCATACATCCGAGGTGGAGAGGCCCAGTCTGGGAAACTCTTTTGGTTAGTCTTATACTCTGCACACTAACTGTACAAACTGAATGTTTTCCATGTACCATAGAAAAGCATTCTATGGTATTATATTTTCATTGATCCTTGGGCTGGAATCCAGATCAACATCTATAACAAAGTAAAGTGCACAAAAAGCATCACTTCTTGTTCGTCTTTTCCAGTGATATTGCTGGCATGCTGCTAAAATCCACTGGAGACTTTTTGGACGCTGGCCTTCAGAAGAGTGGCAATGAGTTCTGGGAGTGTGCGGATGACAGCACTGCCTCGGATGAAATCAGGTGCGTCTGAGACGACACGAAATGAGTAATAAACACAGTGCTAGACTTATCAAAGCCTGCTGAACAGTCAATTCTGTCTTATTCATTCTAACAAAAATGCTTTCTCATCTAAATTCTGTAGAACATTTTGGGTTATAGGAAGAATAGAATAGTGAATGCGTTTGGAATCCAATTCTGTTTGGTGCTGTAAAGTGTCAGACACAAATGTAGGTGTAATATCTGTCTGATTTTACTCAGCAAGGACACATTAAATGGATAGAAAGTGACAGTAAAGACATTTATAATGTTCCAAAAGATCTGTTTAAAATAAATCCTTTTTATTCATCAAATAATCCTAATTTTAAGCAATTCTAAGAAAAATAACTGATTTCAACATTGATAATAACAAGAAATTGTTTCTTTAGCACCAACTTGCATATTAGAATGAATTCTGAAAGATTGAGACATCTTAAAAAAGCTTACTGACCCCAGACTTTTGTGTATATAAGTGTATATTTATTTTTTATGGTCTCATGATAGTACATTGTTAAACTTTATTTAAAAGCATTTATCTCTATTTTTCTCTCCCTGCAGACGTTCAGTGATTGAGACAAGTCGCTCACTCAAAGAGCTCTTCCATGAAGCCAGGGAGAGAGCATCTAAAGCATTGGGCTTTGCCAAAATGCTGCGCAAGGTGAGTTTTACTTGGCACTGTTTGCACTGTGGTGTGTCACTGTGATGGACAGTTTTAACATTCTTCTGTCTTCTACTCAGGATCTTGAGATTGCTGCAGAATTCAGGTCAACCACTGGAGTTCCCTCTCTCCTTCAAGCACTGAAGGCCAAAAATTATGTCAAAGTAATAAGACATTCTTCTATATTAATGATAGTCTGCTATAGACAGATGGTATACATGTACTTAATAACTGTCATTGTGTGTCCCTTTTCTAGGTCCAAATCCCAGGACTGGAGGAGCTCCAGGTGTTCGTCCCTTGTGATCTGATGGAGCAGCGGTTGGTCATCTTGCAGCTGTTAAATGCAGCAGCTGGAAAGGACTGCTCGAAAGAGCCAGACGAAATCCCAGAAGATGAGGCGTATCTGCTGATGAGCAAGCATGGAGTCGGAGACTTGACCACCGGTGGTGCCTGGACTGAGTGGGACGGCACGGTGCTCAAACTAGTGCCTCAGGTGGAGACTGTGGACACATTACGGTCCATGAAGGTATGAAGTTAAGCATATGATGATCTCAGTTTAACCGTTCAGTGCTGTCAGTGGACAGAAGTCAGTGATTTAATATCTACTGATGTTTTCACAAAAAAAGTGGGTATACACTACAGGTTATTACAAGTTAAAAGAGTAATTAAGATTAAGATGTCTTGTATTCTGACCAAGGCTGTATTTTTTTGATTGAAAAAACAGCAAAACAGCAATATTGTGAAATAATACTACAATTGAAATACTACAATTTATTTCACTAACTTCCAAAAGCTTGGAATAAGATAAAAAAAAAGAATATTATACTTTTATTTAGGGATGTGCACGGATAGTCGAACATTCGAATATTCGTTCTGCTCTAATTATTCGATAAATAAAAATGATATTCGAATTTCGCAAAAAAAAAAAAAAAAAAAAAGTTCACAATAAAACCTAATTTGGTCACTTTCTGTGATTCTCCACGGCATATTTGAAGGTGTATGCAAGCAAAAAATAATTAATGAATGATTAAGGGGCCATTCACATATCGCGCCTAATAAGGCGTGGAAAAGGCTATGCGCTCCGCTTTCTCCTTTTTTCCCAAAGCAATCGGGCAGAAGCGCTCCTGAGGCGACGCGTTCTCTCCATGAAGACGCGGAAATTTCGGTAAAGGATAAATGGATTTGCAGCACAAAAAAAATCGCTTTCAGTAGCTCTGCTACTAAATTTATTTCAAAATGGCAATCCATATACAGCTATGATCAGCTGTTCCTTCATCTTGGCTGAGCTTTCAACGTTGTTACAGGAAAGGATGAAGCTGAATGTTTAGTTCTTGTCACATGACCCGCGGTTTGCTTGCGAAAGTGATCCAAGAACATTGTTGCAGCATCTCTCAAGCAACGAATAAACACCGCTAACTTGGAGAATGCAGTGAAAACTCCTCTTCTCGCGTCTGCCCTAGACCCTCGGCACAAACATCTCAGGTTTCTCGATGAAAACATGAGAGAAGTAAGAAAAAAAAACTTTTTTGAACATTATCGGATCATTTCCCTTGATGCGAGTGGTGCGGATGCAGCCGCCACCAACGATGAAGAAGATGCAATGCCCACTCGTCGGAAAAGGCAGAGCCAGTTCTCCAGCGATGATTACAGAGAGTCCAGCCGAGACGAGTGGGAACAGTTCTTGCTGGAGCCATGTATTCCACCAGATGAGGATCCCATTCAGTGGTGAAACGAACACACGAAGCGCTTCACAAAACTTATTCGCTTAGCACACCGTTATTTGTGAGTCCCGCCAACGTCTGTGTCGTCAGAGCGCGTTTTCTCCGCGACTGGCCTTATTGTTAACAGACAAAGGAGCAGACTTTCCTCCGATCATGTTTACATGCCCGTATTTATTAACAAGAACATTTGAAACAATAGAAAAAAAGAAAAAAATATTTGCTGACAGTTTAAAAGTTAAGTGTAAGCTACATTCTGTACAATAGCCTAATTGCTGCAGGCTGCTTTACGTTTTTTCTTTGTTCACTTTTTTTTTTTTTTTGCTTTTAATCTGTACTTTTGTTTGTTTGCACGCATTGTTAAAGGTTTTCAGCTACAAAACACGATGTGTAATGTTCAAGCTTATTGTAAGCTTGTTCAAATGACGAAAACAAATGTTGCTGACAAATAACGTCTGACTCATTAAACTTAATTTAAATAAACGAATATTCGAATATTCGTTTTTGTGAGCTCAAATATTCGAATGTGATATTTGTGGAAAACGCCCATCCCTACTTTTATTTAGAAAAGATGCATAAACTTAATAAAAAATGACAGTGAAGACTGAAATATAAAGCAGCAAAAACTGTTTACATCAATGATAATAATAACAACCATTATTAGTAATTGAGCACCAGTAATGATTGAAAATAATTAAGAACCAAGTCAGCTTTTTAGAAAGATTTCTAAAGGTTCACGTGACACTGAAGACTGGATTAATGACTGCTGAAAATTCAGCTTTGCCATTATAGTAATTAATGTTGCTAACGATGCTTTGTATTTCATATAAATGGCCTATATTAATCTATTTTGTCTTTTGAAGAACAAAAAATGTGTTTTGCAATTTTCAGGTCTGGAATAAATCCATGTCTTTGGAAAAAAATTCAAATAAAAATAAATTTTCTATATAATCATTACAGCTTCTAATATGTCACATATGATTCCTAGGTGGACAATCTGTTGCTGGTTGTGATGCAGTCGGCCCACCTGGTGACACAACGCAAAGCCTTCCAGCAGTCCATGGAAGAACTTCTCACCCTCAGCCGAGAGCAGACATCCAGCCAGCCGCTTATCGTCTCTGCCCTGGAACAGCTCAAGGTGATACAGACCAAACCCAGAAAAACCAAATATATTTTATTCTCCCAGTTTCTGTTTTCTGACATAAACTGATGTGTACTTTCTGACTGTCACAGTTTTTGGAAACCCACTTTCATATAATACCAAGCAGGGGTTTCAATCTGTGTCACTTAATACTGATCTAGTAAACAAATGGAGTAATGGAGTACATGCGCTTTCATACAAATACACTTGGAAAACCTAGGCTTGAGGAGCGTAGAGACTTTCGGTTTTGCTCCATAGACATATGGAGTAGTTACATTACATGATGATATGAAAACCCATAACAGTGCATCAGCAAATAGGATGTTTGCAAAGCAATTTTGGTTTGTGTTGCTCTTTTAAAGAACATTTTCTGTGCTTTCAGAATGAGGCTCTCCAGCTGTGCATCAAAATCAACACCGCGATCGACCGTGTGGATTATATGTTCACGTCAGAGTTTGAGGCTGAGGTGGAGGAGACGGAGAAAGCCACACTGCAGCAGTATTACAGAGAGGCCATGATCCAGGGCTACAACTTTGCTTTTGAGGTCCGAAACTATTGGGGTTCTGTGTATATGATTTCTGCACAGCACCTTAAAGTCTGCATAAAATGAGGAATTAGCAACAATCCAACTGATCCAATCAATTCCCTGTGGACAAATCAAGTTCCATTGTATATTTGTTGGCCATTTCTTTGTATACTTCACCATAGGGAAGAAAAGATGATCGCAATTTCTGTTTTTGCTCTCCTGCAGTACCATAAAGAGGTTGTGCGGCTGATGTCTGGAGAGTTCAGGCGGCGGATAGGGGAGCGCTACATCGCTTTTGCCCGCAAGTGGATGAACTTTGTCCTCACAAAGTGTGAAAGTGGAAGAGGCACTCGTCCAAGGTAAGTGGGCTCTGTTATAATAACAAATAGGGTCTTATGCAGTGTACTTCCTACATAGACAGCTGCCTTCTATGGCATCTTAACTTCAAAACATTAAAAGTCAATGATTTGGAATGTGCCACTCATACTCGTACTTCTGGCATAAAAGTAGTGTTATTACCTCTCGGTTAATTAAAACCGAGTTTGTTCTGATACAGAACAGTGTTCTAATAAGCATAGAAAATATAGTACATACGTTTTTGCATTTTCTGTAAAGGATACATGCAGTGCTAAAAAAGTTTTCTGAGGACCCTGCATTATTCCTACATTTTGGAGCAGCCTTCACTTTGGGAGCGTGTCTGTGTTGCCTAAACATGCTGTCTCTATAGGAAGCTCACTAGGTTTTGGAGAAGAGCCAGTGCTTCATCCCACAGAGATGCTAATGTTCAAAGAAAATGTTTCCAGCTTCTTTATCAATAAATGATATTGCCACCTTGTTCTTTTAACATGCTTATGAATGCTATTTGAGATTACATTTTTATTTGATCTCTAGGTGGGCGACGCAAGGCTTTGATTTTCTTCAAGCAATTGAGGCTGCGTTTATATCAGCCTTGCCAGAAGATGACTTTCTGGTGAGATTTCCCATACACTGTTGGTTTAATATCCGTTTTAGATTGCAATTGAGTTTATAGTTGTTAATCTTGTGTGCTGCAGAGTCTGCAAGCGCTGATGAATGAATGTATTGGGCATGTTATCGGCAAACCGCACAGTCCAGTCAGTAGTATCTATTTTGGTAAGTGTTCTTTTCCTCTGTGGTGTTTTAAGATCATTTTTAACATTAATTTGAAACACTTTTATTTTATTTTTGTATTTATTTATTCACACACAAAAAAATTAGGGCAATTTGTAACGGTTTAGCAGTAAATCGATAATGGCATCTAGTGTTGTCAAAAGACCCGGTACTTCGGTACCAAGTCGGTACTAAAAAAATGAAAATGTCACTGTACCAGGTTTCTTTAAGTACCGGTGGTACCGAGGACTTGTCAAACCCGGTTCTGGATGCATACAGCCCTATGATTTCCGCGAAGCAGAAAACACAGACTTAAAATTAAATTTTAATATGGACAGTCACAGAATTTTTAAAAGTTAGCATAAATTAATCAAATCAAATCTCCATATGGACCAGTATCTAGAAATGTTAAGCCGCAAAATTTGGATGAAATATGAATCCTGCATGTTCTGCGGATCTCTGTGTGAATGAATGAATGGTAGAGACGTGCCGGTTTGTTTACTACATAGACTGAAGCGTGTGACGCTTGCAGTCATTTCAGCATCTGCCGTCTCAATGAGGACATAAATACATAAACAACATCACCAGAACTTCTCAGAGTCACTTCATGAGCATTTTACCATTTCATTTGAGTAAAACCAGTGTCAAAATAAAAGTAGCCCTTCAAAATAAAAGTTCATTTTTACATAAAGGCATTGTGCTAGAAATATTACTATTATTTAGTAGAATGTATGTGATACTGCTACTTCTGTTGAAAAAATTAATAAATCTTTATTTTTTAAAGAAATAAATCCCACAATATTTCTTCCATGTTTAAATTTTAATAGCAGATCCCCTTTATTTACCAAAAAATTAAATGTGTTTAAATTTCATAAATTAAGACAAATTAAATTAAAAGAAAAAGTGAAATTTGTTTACCGTTTTTCATAATTATATTACTTGTTGAAAAACTTTTAACACAATTGTAAATAAGTTCAAAGGGCATTGGTTTTATTTTTAGTGATAGTGATTTTAGTGATTTTTAGGTGTGTTTTTATTTAAATAGCATATTTTTGTGTTTTGCTTTGGTACTGAAATTGGTACCGAGAACCGTGGATTTTAACTGGTATCTGTACCGAATTCTGAAATTTTGGTACCGTGACAACACTAATGGCATCTGATCTTCCATCAGCCCCACGAAACAGCCCTCGACCTGTCAAAGTCCCCCGTTGCCACAGCGACCCTGCAAACCCATGCCTCTTCATCCCTCCATCTCATGCTGAGGCCTTCAGGTAGGTCATGTCCTGGGTCTTCACCAGTAGCACATCTTGTGGCATTGATAATGCTTGTGTATATGTACTTCCTATGCATGCCCTTGTGTTCTGTTTAAACTGGAGGAGGGTTTAATTAAATGAATCACGCTGCTTTTAATGCTGTAGTTTATATTAATACTTTAACCACTATCTGTGCTGCATTATGGAGCTTCATATGGGTGTATTTTGTGTTTTAATGCTGACATATGAACGTGTGTAAAGCTCTGCCTCATTTAATATTAAACACATTCACACATGCACACATCATCCAAAGCAGAATGCTGAGGCCATCAGTCTGTTTTTCCACCACAGCTCTCGGAGTCTCCCGTGTGATCTGCGTACCCAGTTGTGTCCCTCAGGTCCCCGCCCCACCCCTCCATTACCCCCAGGGGAGCACGGCCACACCACCAAACCCTCCGGCGGTGTGCCCAGTGACACCAGGTAGTCAGGATCGCCCGTTTTCAACCCCAGATTGAGCTCTGCAACATTTTCAACATCCTAAGCATTGCGTCCGTGTTATAACAGCATCTCTCGTGGATTTTGGGGTTCATGAGTGAATTGGCAAAAATCAGAAAAAAATATGAATGTTTTATGCCAACAACAGAATTATGGGTACCGGAAAAAAGTGGAACGGGCTGCTCTTTCTGTAAAATGTTCTGTTTTCTCACCCAAGTCCACGAGAAAAGCATGCATTTTCTGAGTAATGCTGTTTTTACACAGGATGTTGTGAAATGAAAGGGGTAATATTATCAGGAATCAAATTTCCTTGAACTTCTGAGAGGCACTGTAAAAAACATGCTGTCACAACCTTTATAACAACAGCTCACGACAAAAATATATACTTTTGAAACCAAACTGCATAAATAAATCTGTTTTTCGATTTCTGAAATCAGAAAGCCAAAATGTTCAAATGATTCATTTTAAGTGTTAACAATATCTATTGGATAATCAGAATAATTAGTGGTGCATATCATAGATAATTACAAAAAAAAAAACTAGAGGATCTGACAATAAGAGTAACGCTTGTTTTGCGAATGTGAGAATATTCACTTATCCTTGTGCAGTATGTAGCAGGGTAATTATAATAAAAAATTGTGTTAGTTGAAATACCAAGCATTGACTAAATTTCTTATTTTAATTTAGGTTAGCTTGAATTAAAAATACACATTTCTTTATATAAAAAATACTATACAGACATTAAACTATTAAAGATAGCAAACACTACAAAATGACTAAAACTTGAACTAAAATTAAAATGAAAACAAAAAATATAAAAACTTATATATTCAAAATATTAATCAAAACTATAATAATATATAAGGATACTATAGGATATAATAGGATCCCAGTATTAAAAATAAAGTTTACTTTAGTATGGACTTGGTTTGTGATTTTATTTCACAATGTAAAAAATTCTTTGCATCATTACTGGATAAAGGGGCACAATCCAAATTAGACACAATGAAACCGTAGCTAATGTGTTGCTGAAATATGTGTTTGCGCTCCATTTCATTTCACATGGAAATGAAGCATTAAAGGCATGGTAATAAATTATCTGGTTAACTCAATTGAGTGTCAGAGAGAGAGAATAAAAATAGTTATTAAAGACTGAATTATTGTATAAAAAACATAAGTGAACATTAAAAAAAAAGATGATATGAGCTCTTTAATTGTAACACATTTGTCCCGTTCATGAAAGTGATGTGGTGCTCCTTCTCAAACTCCCTGCCAGCTAGTTTGAATATATATTATCAGCCCACATTAATTGTCTTGGTTCCACGTTGCTGTGCACTTCAATACTGTATGAGCCCTTAGCAGATGATTTGCTGAATGATAAATGTGTTTGGTGAACTGTGATCTTTGCAACTTTCACAGTGTCCAGTGCTTCTATATTAATAGCCTTTGTTGAGGCATGCATTAGCATGCATCACTAGCTTAAACACCCTGTCCCGCTGCCACCTGGGAAATCCCTGAATCAAAATTACACATTGATCCATGTCCATAAAGATCGCGAAGTCCTAATCGGTACTCTGATATATTTGAAACATTTTGTCCAACTCTCAAAACATACACTCAAAACAATATAGGCTGTCAAGCAACATTAGTAGCTTGAAGAGTAGTTGGCATAACTTTTTCATGTTTAAATCTGAAGCAGAGGTTGTTGTTTAAGGTTTGAAAGAGCTTAATGCTGCTTATTATGACTTTTAACACTGCTGCGCTTAAACAGAGCTGGCTTTCCCTTCTGCATTATGTGGTGCTATAAGACTTAAGCATGCTTGTCATATCTAACGCTTCATTTCACTCATTGCATGCGATGCGTCTCAACCCGTTTCTGTCTGAAGGAAGATGGTGACCTTATATAACTTTAGACTCTTTTCTGCCACACAGGGTGTCTAGTGTACATGAGAACGACCGTCTGTCATCTGTGGCGGCGGAGCTACAGTTTAAATCCCTCAGTCGCCACTCCAGCCCGACAGAAGACAGAGAAGGTACTGATGCATTGTTTGTCTTTGTGTAAGAAATGTCATTTTTCTTCAACGTATTCTCTTGAGTTTTCTCTTGTATTTCCAGAGCCCTCGTATCCTAAAGCAGACCCCAGCATTACCGCCCGCCGCAGCTGGGAGCTCCGCAACTTCATCAGCCAGTCAAAAGGTACACCAAAGAAAATAAATTAGGATGATGAGTTCATCAAGTCAAGTCAAGCTTTATTGTTAATATATTGCTTCACATAATACTGTACATGTGCAAAGAGAAACATCGTAAGCCAAGCATGCCATGCAAGATGACGGATGAAAGTACAGCTGTGCAAAATAGACTAAAATACACATCTATATTTTTCACAGCTTCTGACAAAGTTCTATATACAGTATTTGTTCTTTATGTGCTGTATTTGCTCTGAAATGGCTTAAAATGGTGATTCAACCCATGGAAGTTCAACCAGCTGTCATTATGGATTTATAATGTTTAATGCAAGGATAAATACTGTAAATTCTTCATTAATACTACAGTACTGATATTATAATCTAAATGCACCAATACAAAAAGATATAGTAATCAACAAAAATATATACCGTATTTTCCGGACTATGTCGCACTTTTTTTCATAGTTTGGCTGGTCCTGCGACTTATAGTCAGGTGCGACTTATTTATCAAAATTAATTTGACATGAACCAATAGAAAACATTACCGTCTACAGCCGCGAGAGGGCGCTCTATGCTGCTCGGTGCTCCTGTAGTCTACACTGAAGACATAGAGCGCCCTCTCGCGGCTGTAGACGGTAATGTTTTCTCTTGGTTCTAAATAAATGCGACTTATATATGTTTTTTCCTCATCATGACGTATTTTTGGACTGATGCGACATATACTCAGGTGCGACTTATAGTCCGAAAAATACGGTACCTTAATATTTACCTACAGTACACCTCAGGGGTCAGTAAGATTTTTTGGGTAGATAAGTTTTTTTTTTTTTTTTATTAATTTTATTTAGCAAGGATGCATTAAATTGATCAAAACTGACTAAAGAATTTTACATTGTTATATAGATCACGTTTTACACAAAAAGCAGCACAACTATTTTCATTATTGATAATAATAATAATAATAGTTTCTTGAGCATCAAATCAGCATATTAGAATGATTTCTGAAATATCATGTGACATTAAAGACTGGAGTAATGGCTGCTAAAAAAATCAACTTTGCCATCCCAGGAAGAAATGGCATTTTGAAATATATTAAAATATAATGTATATAAACCCCTGTGCTGATTGTCCTGCAGACATTGCAGCGCGTCAGAGCCCTATGGAGGCTGTCCGGCGCTCTATACGCATCTTTGATGACAAGCACTATGTGCTCATGAGACAGCGAAACATCATCGGACAGGTGTGCAACACCCCCAAGTCCTATGACAACGTCATGCATGTGGGTCTGCGCAAAGTCACATTCAAATGGCAGAGAGGCAACAAGATAGGTCAGTGGTCAAAAGTATGCTTATATTACATAGCAGAGGCCTTTCTTGTTCCATTTAAATTTTTTCTTTTCGTTGACAGGCGAAGGGCAGTATGGAAAGGTTTACACATGCATCAATGTAGACACTGGTGAACTGATGGCCATGAAGGAGGTATGTGCCTGAGTCTGTTATTAATTTCTTTTTTAATATAGATTTTTTAAAATATTAATATATTATTTCATTTATACATGTATAACTATGTTAACTTGATTAACGGTAACTGAATTTGCTTCCAGATTCGCTTTCAGCCCAATGATCACAAAACCATAAAGGAAACAGCCGATGAGCTGAAGATCTTTGAAGGAATCAAACATCCCAATCTTGTTCGCTACTTTGGTGTGGAGTTGCACAGGGTAAAAAAAAAAAAAGTGTTTTTGTTCCGGCAAGGTCTGCTGAAGTCTTTCTTTCCTTTTATTCTTCATTGTTTCTGATTGGCTCTTGCAGGAGGAGATGTATATCTTTATGGAGTACTGTGATGAAGGGACCCTGGAGGAAGTGTCTAGACTGGGTCTGCAGGAACACGTCATCCGCCTCTACAGCAAGCAGATCACGACGGCAATCAATGTGCTCCATGAACACGGCATTGTCCACCGTGACATTAAAGGTGTTCATTTCTAGCTTGACTTGCAGCAAGATTTCCTTTCCTAATTTCCTTTTTTCTTCATCAAAATGATAAATGCCATTCTGGGATACAGATGTACAAAATTAGCTTGTTTATGCAATGTCTAGCTAATAGTTATTTTGTTGCATTACTATTTATTGTTGTTCTTTTACTTCACAGGAGCCAATATCTTCCTCACGTCGTCGGGCTTGATAAAGCTAGGGGACTTCGGCTGCTCGGTGAAACTGAAGAACAATGCTCAGACTATGCCTGGAGAGGTGAACAGCACCCTGGGAACAGCAGGTGAGAGACTTAATGTTGAAGTTTCCAAGTTTAGACACCAGAGGGCATGAATGGTATAGTGATGTGTCCTAAAGTGACAAATTGCATACCGAAATACTGTCTTTACTGTAGATCTCAAAAAACTCTTGATGCACGCTGGAGGTCTAGACCTTTATTTTAAGCGCTTTTTTAAAGTTTTCTTATCACCAGTGCTGTCAAAAATGAATCACTGTAAAAATTAATTTGTTTACATTTATTCATTTGGCAGACGCTTTTATCCAAAGTGACTTTTAAGGAATACCACAAATGTAGGATGGCAATAAAGTGCCAGTTACACAAGATCTCCATCATCGTTCAAAATGGTAAAAGCTAGGACAGGAAGCGAATAAAGGGATACTGAGAGCAATACTGAATTTTTTTTTTTTTATCACCAGTATTGATAAATATCAAAAATGTTAAAAAAAATGGTAGCTTAAGTTTAAAATATATTTTTTTATATTTTCATATATATAAAATAACATTTCAATGTTAAATATAGCTTCTAGCATCAGTGTTACTATTAACTAAATCTAATAAAAATATTTGGTAACACTTTAGAATAATGGTCCATTAGTTATTGTTAGTTAATTTATTAATTAACATGAACAAACAATGAACAATACATGTATTACTGTACTGTTATTAATCTTTGTTAACGTTAAGTTAATGAAAATCCAGTTATTCATTGTTAGTTCATAATAATTCACAGTGCATTAACTAATGTTAACAAGCACAACTTTTGATTTGAATAATGCATAAATGCTGTAGAAGGATTGTTCTTGCCTAGATCATGTTAAAGTAGTTAACTAACATTAACTAGTGGACCAATATTCTAAAGTGTTGCCAAATATTTTTTAAGTGAAATTGAGCTAAAATAAAATATTAGATGAAAAGCCCAAAGGCAAACAACAACAACTAGAAATACCTTGGCAACTAACGGAAATAAAAGATTAAGTACTATAATTACTAAAACTACAACTGAAATAAAGATGAATAGATACGAAAAAATACAAAAGTACATAAATTGACTACAACTTAAACTGTAAAAATAAAAGCTAATAAATAAAAAAAAGTTAAATTCCATAATGTCTGGTGTCTATAGCATTGTGATGATTATCACAAAAAGCATTGTTTTCTTTCTTATTTCTAGCATACATGGCTCCTGAGGTCATCACTAGAGCAAAGGGTGAAGGTCATGGTCGTGCTGCTGATATCTGGAGCCTTGGTTGTGTTCTCATAGAAATGGTCACTGGAAAGGTAAAACCTAGTCTATGTGCATGAGTTTGGTCTAATTCTTTAATTACCTATGTGCACGCTATTCACAAACTGGTTTGAAAATAGCGTACTGTTGTGAAAACATATCCGCACTGCGTTCATTCAACACCACATCAAAAGGAATGTTCTGGGCTTGTCTACGGTACGGCTGGGTAGGGTTTCCTGAAGCGTAAATAATCAAATTTCCACCAATTACAACAAAACAATTTGGATATTCACCAGTTTTAAAGTTTATTCGTCTTGTAGTACCATCATTTAGTGACCATTTTTATAAAAAAAAAAATTCTACAAACATCATGCCACTGCAAGTAACTTGTGTTCCATACTGTTTACTTAATTCAGAGACCTTGGCACGAATATGAGCATAACTTCCAGATCATGTATAAAGTGGGAATGGGCCACAAGCCACCCATTCCTGAAAAGCTGAGCACAGAGGGGAAGGACTTCCTGGATCACTGCCTGGAGAGTGAACCGAAGCGGCGCTGGACCGCCAGCGCTCTGTTGGACCACCCCTTTGTCAAAGTATGAACTCCCTCTCACCCATACAGCTAGTTATTTCCTTCAGCTAATTCATAGGGTCACACATAAGATGGAGATGAGGAGCTGGTTTTTCTGCCAAATTTCCAATCTGTTACCCAAATTAGATCCAACCAGCATTTGTAGTTCATCCACCAACATGTTACACACTTGAAAACACATGAAACAGACCCTTACACAAATCAATTTGCACTTTGAGCACTACAGCAATGACTTCTTTTAGTGATGCTCTAAAATTTGCCAAATAGAAATATTTGGCCAAACATGAATATTGGAAGGCCTAAATCATTATTAAACTGTGTGGACCATACGGCTGGGTTTACAATATTGATTTTACATTTTTAACAGACATTAATTTTAATAATCTTTCATTTAATATGTGAACAAAATGTAACAAAAAAATTATTTGTAATGCGCCTACCATCCAATAATCTCAGTAAGCTTTGTGCTCGGATACTTTGAAGTAGAAACAATTATATAACTAAAGATTAAAAAGCTGATATAAAAACTTTCTTTAATTATAATTTTACATGTGAGTTGATTATCAAATAACTCTTGTCAGTGATGCACCGTAATAATCTCAAATTATTAAATAAACTTAAATGTAGTTTTTTGGGATAAATAAAACCTAAATTTCGGTTTAGGTAACAAATTATAATTATGGTGCATCGCTAATTTAATTACAGAGGGGTGAGGTAGACCATCACATGCTGTCTCCTGATTGGCTGATGGAAATGGCACTAACACCTCAATCTCATGTCTTTTTAATTGCAGGTCTGCACAGATGAAGAGTGATGGGGAAAGACGTGTATTCTTTTAATGTTTACATAAATGCTAGCACTACTTCACACGACATGAGGGAGGACGAAGGAAAAACAGACACGCTCTACTTGACATGAGCCCCTTGCGACGTTAAAAGCGGGGAAAGTCTTATATGTACAGTAACATGAGCAAATGGGATGGAAATGTTCAGACAAGTGTGTTATGTACATACTGTAAGAATAGGGTTAGGGTTTTTCTGTGTATAAAGTATATTGTAAAGCTGAAGTTTAATAGCCACTTTGTTGGTGATCGAGTCACAGGGAATACGTTAGGAGACAGTACATTAATTCAAGGGATGTTCTCTTCAGAGAATGGGAGATGGAGGGAGTTTGACATTGACTGACTGTATGTACAATTTCAATGAGTGTTCACTGAAGAAAGCATACAAACCTGGGGCTGAAAGTCTCAGAGAAGGTTTTAATTGTATTTTTATTTTTGTTAAAATGGTATTTTTGTTTGCCTTGCTGCAGAGCCCACTGTTAACAAGTCATATTTAAGCCTTATAGGTAGTTGTGCTGCGTTGGCTCAGCCTTGTGCTGGCCAATCGCGTGCCTTTAACCATCTGGGTGTATAAGAGCATAATCAACCAATGAGAGGGAAGAGGCCAGTCTGACTCTGCCTTTCTGCTGCTGCTGCACTCGGATGGGTGGACGAACATGCTCTTACACGGGCATCAACTGCTGGTTCTCTGCTCCTCCAACAGTGTTTGCAATATTTAAAAAAAGAATATGAATAAATGGACAGTTTTTTTTAAATGGCCTACTTGTCTCTTTTAAAAAAAAAAAAATGCAGAAGCATTTTAAATTATTTAAACAACTCTTTCTGAAAACAGCATGAGCACGACTTCCTCAAATTTCACTAACGACGGCAGTTGGACTTGGCTAATGGTAGTTCCCGTTGTGAAAATGCCCTCATGACTGTAAAGTAGCATGATCGTTTTGCCCTGGTGGATGTCTCAGTTATTGTTTATTTGCATCTCTTTATTCCCGTAGTTCGAACCCTTGTCAATCTCGGTCTGTCCAATCATCCAGCGGATACCAACGGACACTGAAAATAAAAGCAAAAAAAACAAAAAGTGTCAGTCACAGCGCAACAACCAGTCACATTAGCATGCTTCATAACTAAACTAGTGCTACAAGCACTCAGATTCATATTTTCATTCATTAGTTCAGTGGTTCTCATGAAGGGGAGTTGACTGGGCGGTTGAAAGCAGAAGATTTCATTATTAAAAACATGATCAAATTATCTCTTTAAGCTAAAATTCTGAAAAGCACAACGATCTAAACTCAATGTAAACTGTTAAATTATAAAATGTCATTTCCTTCTCTCAATAACTATTGTTTTTGAGAAAATACATAGTTCCTGAAACTTAAATCAGAGTATGTAAACAAGATCTGTCATAATTACAGCAGAAATACTGAAAATAGCCTATATATTGTGTTGGACAATGGGAGCGTTAAGAATCTTAAAGGCTGAGAACCACTGCATTAGATCATAATAATAAAAAAAAAAAAACAGGATTCCCACGGACATGGAAAACCTAGAAATATCAGGGAATTTTTAACTTCTGAAGTTTGGAAAAGTCATGGAAGTTTGTGAATGCTAGAACAATATAGATATAGCTATGCTTGGCTATCTTCTATTAGATATTACTCTATAAATTCATTTTCTAAAATAGTTTTTCAGAGTTATTATAAGTCGTTGAAATTCCTTGGTCAACAGGTGTGGGAACCCTGTAGTAAGTAAAGGGAAAGTGAAAGACTGAAATGAAAGATTTATTTAAGCAATATCTAGTAGATGCAAGAGGTCTTCTAGTATATCTGAATCATGTAGTTCAAGGTTTATTTTGTGTGCATTTAGTGTTTAGATGAAACTTACATCTGAAATGAATCTTTAAGCCTGTTCTCACATGCTATGATATTCAAAGGCACTTTCAGTTCATTCAAATGTGTCATGCGCTTATGAATTGACCAGCATGCAGTAAATCTAGATAGAAGTGGTTGATATACTTACAGCTATAGCACCTAATTGGCCTCCTTTATATTTTTTGAAACAGATTGGGGGAAAATAGCAGCAGTATATAATTCCTTTGTTGCTTGAAGACAAAGATTGGCTAAAAATCATCTGCTGCAATCTTATTCTGCTTTTTGTTACATCAGCTTACAATAAGAAATAACCACCCCATGCCCTTGTCCTTATCCCAAGTACCTGCTAGACAGAAGACACATGTACAGATGACAGTGAAGGTGGATCCTGATAGCAGCATTTGGAGCAGTAACATGCAGAGAGGGTAGACCAGCAAACAGACCCAGAAGAGCCAGTTCAGCAGGGCCCAAGGTCGGCGCGGAGGACTTGTAATGGGACCCGGAAAATGTCCTGTCTTTCTGTAATGCTCTTGGAATTCATCCTGTGTGAGTTGGCACAACAAAATTACTTAATGCCCATATTTGTCCACCTACTGATGTACTAATACTAAGTGAAATGGTAATACCAGCACCAGTGGAAAAACTAAAAAGAAAAAAAAAAATACTAAATCGAAATACTAATAAGATGACCAGATCAGAGACAAAATAATAATAGACAATTCAAAATATTAATACATGCTATAATACTATACTAAAATGACACTGACCGGCACAAAAACACCTCCATTTAAGGCTGGTAGTGCACTTACTTTTTCCTGATAGAGTTTGTGAAGCCAGGCCGCGCATTCAGTCTCATCCTCTGGGATTGTGTCCAGAGGAATCCGCCTAACAAACAAGGAAATCCATGAAGTTTTATCTTGATCTTGCAGCTGACAACGCATTCATAGAGGAAGCCATTAAACTAAAACATTATGGAGACTGCATATTGACCTTTGTTATAGCAGATATTATCACAGATCATTTAATATACAACAGGCTGTTAAATATTGCCAAAGGGCAATGTGAAGAAGATTTTTCTTTCATTCTTACCTCACATATAAATCAGCATGGTATTTTTTCCCATTGAGCACTCCTAGTAAAGTTGGCATTTCGTTGTTTCTGAAATTAAGTGTAGAATCGTACACAGCAGTAACTACAGAGGAGACACAAACCAAGTCAGCGAGACAAATTCTTAGAGGCTACATTGGCCAAAAATACATCATCTTTCACTTTAAGTATTCAATTTTAAAGACGTCAACAGAGTGATTTGCCTGAACTCACTGGAAGATCAACGAAAGCATTGACAGTATCATTACTTAAAGGCCAAGAAGCTCTCACCCGTTCCCCTGAGGTTCTGGGCCGTGACACAAAAGCCCTTGGTCCGAGGTAGAAGGTGGTACTTGAGTTTGGGAAGACCTTTCTTCTCTGCCACCTCCATACTAATCTTGTGCTTCTTTTCTGTGTAACGTGTGCCTTCACAGTGCAACAGGAACTACAGACACATCATAAAAATTTACATCAACCACACTAGGGGGACAGAAAAGATTAGTAAAATATGGGATATAGTTTATTTGTTAATGGAACAGTTTACCCAATAACTGACTTGTTAATAGTCAGATGGACTAGATTCATGGTGCTCATTTGGAGTGATGACCAACTGTCATCACTTGGAAAGGGCTGCCTGAATATTTTTCAGAAAAGCTCCTATTATGTTCCACAGAAAATATAACAGCATTTGGGCTGGGGAACATTTTTCTTTTTAATTTTTGGGTGAACAGGTTAACTATTCCTTTAAGTAATTGTTTGTCTAAGATAAAGGAAAAGAGAATGCTGAAATCAAGTAAAATCACCAGAGTACAATGTGCAATGAGATTTCACAAATATACCCAAAAGTTTTCTGGGTAATCATGAAGGTTGCGCAGGCTTTGCACTACTGTCTTGCGATCCTCTTCCCATTTTCTTTTGCAGAAGACAATTTCCTGGAAGTACCACATCCAGCCAATCACAGGAACAAAGGAAAGTTCCTTTTTTGCCAAAACCTTTGAGCTCTGAAAGCAAGATATGATAAAAACAAATGCGTGAGAGCACAACAAAATAATCTGTAATCTGACACTATTGCGTCTTTAAAAATAATTTAGAGTCACGCACATGTTAAGGTGTGGGAAAGTTACATTTTGGTATGAAACTGTATTTTTATCTTACCCCTAAAACCCCAAATCTCTCACAGAAGGTCCAGCCGGTCATAAAATCGATCTCAAAGTTATGATTGAGGACAACAATGGCGTTTTCTTTGCCATAGAAAGGATAGCTTTCTGGATCTGTGTAAAGTGTGCATTCTGTCCCGGACCACCACTCCAACAAAGCCACCAATTCTGAACAAAACAACAAAAAATACATTCTGAATTATGATCTATATAATGCAGAATGCATTTACATATTCATGAATGTGAGTAGTCCAACAAGTTCATCAACTTTGTTTGTAAATAGAGAAATTTGCAATATTCAAAAATATCAACTTCCTGTTTTGTTACCCTCAGAGAGACACTGAGGTTTTCAAACAGGAAATAATGGTTTTATGTTTTGTGCATCCCACAATAAAATCAAGGCACAACGCAACAGGAGACATGATAATCATGATCTCCATCACTGATACGCATTACTGACCACTTTTTACTTTGTTACTATTTTTATGTGATTTTGTCACATGCTGTATTTCTTTGTCAGTCCCAGTAAGCACTGGAAGCTTGTTGCATCATGGCTGGTTATGACAGTATCTTTCTTTGGAACATTTGAGCCCACATGTGACAGCTTGCAGGACTTACGGCTAGAAACGGAATAACCCAATCTGCAGTTGATCTTGCGTGCAAGTTGCTTGTTAATGGGCCACAGTGGTAGAGTACAAAGCTGGAGCAGATTGATAATAAACCCACTGACTAGGAACACATAACAGATAATGAGATGACACAGCAGCTGGGTTTTCAATACTTGAAGGATTCCCATCCTTATGTAGTCTTGACTGTCTCCACTAAATCCTCTGCAGAGAGAGAAAAAAAAAGTTAAATATAAACAACTTTCATATTAGGCAGAAGACTGTTGTTATGAATAAAGATGCAAAGCACCTCGCAAAATATGTTGCACATGTAAAAAACTGTATTTGAAATATGAAAATCTACCCGAGCCAATATTCAAATAGCATGGTTGCAACAAAGAGGAATAAAGTTCAGGGTTGTTGTTTTTTTCGTTCCTCTTTTTCACATCAACCCACTTGAATGTGTGAAAATGGTTAATAGTTAAAAAAAAAATTATTATAACTTTATACACTGTGGTTTAACAAACTGCCACATTTTCCTAAGGCTCTTTGTGTGATCCTGAATAGCTCACCCAAAACTTTAGATGGTTTCATTATTCTCCTTGATTTTATTCCAAAAACAATAAGCTGTTATTTTAAGTGGAACAAAAAAAATTTGAGATTCTGAATAGTTTTCGGGTTCATAGTGACCATAAAACACCAAAACAAACAAAAAAAGCATCATAAAAGTTGTCCATTCTGACTCAAGAACCTGTGTGACTGGATTATTAAGACAATGAGTCCAACCCTAATTGAGTTTTGAGTGTGTTGTGAGTTGTTAAAACTTTGAATGGTATTGTTTCTATCAAGAGCTAGACAACCCAGCCACTTCAGGTCAGGCGAGGAATGTGCTCTTTTATTACTCTGTGGCATACGCTATTTTCATGAGTAAATAGTTCATTTAAAAGCAGTGTTTGTGAAAGAACTAAGACCAATAGCTAGCACAGAGCGAGACGAGACCTGTCCCTATCATCGCTGTCAGCTCTTAGACGTGAAAGTCACTCAGGGCAAAGGCTGAAACAGAAATGTCACAGTGTTACATGTGTGGCTGTGTCCACTGTGTGTTTTGGCATAAGCACATTCAGTGTGAGGGTGCAATGTTGTCTACACACTCTCTGCTAGTGGTCACAGAAAAAAAGTGTGAACTTTAGTTGTTTTAAATCAAATAGTATAAATCAAATTTTTGCAGTCATGCGTGTAGAAATGAGACAGATTACTTCTAGGTTGATAAAATGTAAAATCTGCAGTAGTCGAGGGGATTTTGATTCATTTCAGTTACTCAAATCAGAGTCGTCCACCTATTTGACTCTTTCCGCAGGTAGCTACTCTTGTGCAAGAACCTGGCAACAAGAATCAAATACTGAATTCGTGAAAAACAAAGCTGATCGAAACATACGCATTCAGAAAGCAGCTCTCCCGTTTCATAATAACCTTATATAATTAATAAGACAATATTATAGAAAATAAATGATTTCTCCTGTACGAATGAGATGCTGTGTCCAGTGAAGGGGAACTACTGTTCGTTCAGTAGGTTCAACCAATGAAAGGATCATTCAGAACAGGTCTCGAAAGCTATTGGTTTGTGTTATAATCAGTTCACGAATCATCCAGAACAGTCGCTTCAAAAGCGAGAGAACTAGAAATATGAGATGGTCTGTAGAAATAATCAAAAACGATTCGTTCACTTAAACACAAACACACACACACATTCATAAACATGGAGAGAAACGACTAATCTGTACTAAGTTAACACTACAGGGTGTGCCTTGTTTGGACTATCAGTTTAACCTTCACACTCACCCGCAGGTAACTGACTGTCAAAAGTACAGAATCTGTTAGTTCACAGTATATTTGTTACAGTAGCAGATACATCTTTCTCTTCTGGTTATTTGTGTTACACTTAAATGTTTCGTTTTGTTTGCCTTGGCATCATGGACATCAAGAGTGAACAGACAGCCATTGAAAACATCGAGCAAAACTCGTCTCGTGCACATGTTAAATCGCATACAAAGAACGGGACTTTATCTTCCATCAGAAGACACAAATAACAGTTACCTTTTCCCCTGGCGCGGTTAGTGGTAGTAGTAGAGCATCCGTCTCATCATATGGAGATGATTAGAGACCGCATGAGAGAGATATGAATCTGGAGGATGTTTTAAGTTGGCCAGGACAGGCTGAGAGAGATTCCAGCGTTGGGTGGAGGAATATGAGACCACACCCGGCAAAAAGACGCTGCGCGAAGAGCACTGGAAAGTGGGCAGGGACTTCAGCAGGTCATTATGTAATTTCCTCTGTTCAAAGCCAACGCTGCTTCGGTTTCTTTACACAGGCTGCTTCACACTGTTCAGTGACAGTGTTCACTTCGACCGGCAAATGAACGTAACTGCCAGAAACACGCTGGCAACTTTCGGACACCATCACCTTAAACGTGGGGCGTACTACAAACCCAATTCTCAGAACGATTGCGCCTTCTACTGCATGAGAAGAGCTTGGCTGGGCTTTATTTCAGAGACAAAAGAATACAATGTTGATACAATGTTGTAAAGAAGCTCATTGTTTTTCTGTGAGAGAAATAGAAAGGCGTGTTTTCTTGGGGAGAGAAACTTTTGATAGGATATTAGTTGATATACATTTTACACGACCTTAGTTTGCTTTGCATTAGAGAAAGAATTTACATGCTTTTCTTTGTTCCTAACAAAAAGCTGAATACAGAATTGGTATTCAGGCACAATGCTGACTTAAATATTTGTACAGAGATGCAACCCTGAGAAACACATTATATTTGTCTATGACAACATTTTTGTCTTTTGAATAAATGACTGTTCTTAAAGGGATAGTTCACCCCAAAATAAACAATTCTGTAGAATATATAGTAGATGGAAAAGCTACAGATTCACAATACCCTTCACATGTTGCATCCAAATTGGAAACACATATGGTAGATGGAAATGCTTAAGGACTCAAAAGAAGATATCAAAATATTATTTTGAAAGAAGTTTTTTTTTTCCATACAGTAAAAGTCAGTGGGCTCCAATGTTGTTTTGGACTTTGGACTTTGGACTTTTATGCCAACAATATATTTTAATGTAAGTGATCAGAAATTTTGAACCATCAACTTGGACATTTATTTGATACCATTCAGTTAATCTATCTATGCAAATGTTTCTGAAACAATGATTAAACCACCCAGATCATCAAATTATAATACAAAGGACCAGATTCTGCCCTCCACTGATTGAACTATGATTGAGGTCCACTTTAGTGCCATTAAGAGAGGCTCTCCACCAGCATCAAAAGACCTGCTATGACATGAAAATACTTAATTTATTCAGTGATTCACAAACCATGTGGAAAGGCCATTCAAATATGACACTCAAAATAGTAACCTCTTCACTCGAAGGGAAATGAAATCTATTTTTGCATGCTGGCATTATTCAGGATAATACACTATTCAGATTAAATTGGCTGCTTATGAAAATAGCACAAGCTGTTAAATTCACAATACCCTTCACATGTTGCATCCTAAATTAAAAACATAGTGGATGAAAAAGCTTAAGGACTCACACACTGAAAACACAGGGGGTGAAAATGTTCATCTCTGCCAACTTTGAGAGCAATTTGTGTTTTATAGATTTAAATGAGGACACTGGAGAAATATGATGGTAACCAAGTATGCCCTGGCTGATGTAAGTAGTTACTGAGGTTATCTGAAGCCTGATGGGATAGAGCCCCTCAGCAGTGGAAAACTGAAGATCAGGGAATAGTTTAATGAAGTGCATGTTTAAAAGCTCGCAATTGAAGGATGTGATTACACATTTATGGCTGTATGTAGCAAGGCATTTATTTATTTATTTTTTGCAAAATAGTTTACATGATGATTTTACAATATACAAACATACAACATAATTAAAAATAAAATCAATATTTTAGAGAAAAAATTATTTGTATGCCAATTATTTGAGCCATAATGTATTGGAAATGAACGGCAAATCGTTTTTCTGAGATATTCTTGTGAAGAACTATAATGTGAAGATTTTGCTTTTTTTACCCATTGTGTAATTTAATTATTGGAGAAAAATGCTTTAATAGAAATTATAAATAGAAAATCATAATAAAAAATAACCTGTGTATAAACAAGACAATAAAAGTAAATTAAATTATTGGAGAAAAATACTTTAAGAACTGTTTTAAATAAAATTAGGCCTACATTTATAAACAAGCAATACAACGTTTTTGCTTATGGATACAGATGTGCATTTTCTTAAAATATTATTATTTAGCACAAATGGAGCATCTTACACAATTGTTTTTTTTTTCTTAATCGGCAAAAACATAAATATTAATATGATATCACAGTGTATGTTATGACAGTAGCAGGAGACATGAGCACGGCAGCGGCTGGATGACGGACGGATGGCGAGACGATTGGGCCAACCGGATTGGCTCTCAAAGCGGTTGACAACAACTGTGAATGGACAGGGGCTTGCAGAGGGAAGTGACGGGTCAGGAAATGAATAAGGAGATGGGAGTAGGTGCAGTTTATAAGAGGGTCCGTATCATATTTCCATGGCCATGCGCCTCCACGCGCTATTGGCTCAGGGGAATTTCCGTTTGATGCCGGAAATGCACGTGGCAAGATGACAAAATAAAGATGGGTTTCCTGTTTCAAATCTATTCAAGATATCAACAGTCAGTTGGCTTCTGACCCTTTTCCTCCAGCTGTCCCGATAGCGCTCTTGGGGGCTCTGCAGGGGCGATGCGGGTGTCTTGGCGCTGGTTTTTGGGGCTGATTTGGGTCGGAGTGTCTACGACTCGTGCAGGATCTCCTGTGTTTTCTGATGAGATCCCCTTCAAAATCAAATGGCCCGGGGCAGACTTCACCCTGGTGAGTCAAAACATCTAATAAACCCAGACGTTTTGCATGGCAGCTGTAAATACATATGTTTGTTTAGCTGTCAGCTTGCTGACTGAGCTCTCTTTATTATCTTGGACAGCTGGATGTGTCATGTTTTGTTTTGAGTTTTCTTGTAGCCTGTTGATATTCTCTCTTAACAGTATCATGAAGTATTAAAGTACACAAATGTCAAGTAGAACTGTCTGGTTTATCTCTCTTTTGCTGTTGGCATGGATTTGTCAGCTATTTACTCTTTCAGAAGTTAAATATGCACTAATATGTAATAATATCCCCTTTCCTGCAGTCAACTTCAGGAGGCCTGTACAAAGAAGATGACTTTGTCATCATGACAACTGCAGAAAAAGAAAAGTACAAATGTTTATTGCCATCTTTATCCAGCAACCAGGAGGTGTGGTTATGCATGACCAAATTTTTAGTTATTATTATCTTGAGCCATTCTCTGTATCGTATATTTTAGTTTTATTTGATGTCTTTGTCTTTTTTTTTGAAGGATGATATGAAGGAGTATAGTGGGCTGAGTCCAGCTGAGCTGCTGGAGCCGTTGTTCAAACAGAGCAGCTGCTCCTACAGAGTGAGTTTCATGTCTCAGTTTCTGTATGTAGCTTATAAACATAGTCATAGCTCATATTTCACCCCCAAAAGAGAATTAAGCTTTTTACAAAGAGTCAAATGTTTGAATAAATTATTTTTGCATTGATTACAATTCTGACAGATCGAGTCATACTGGACATATGAAGTGTGCCACGGGAAGCATGTACGTCAGTACCATGAAGACAAGGAGACGGTGCAGGTAAAATCACTGTTTATGATATATGTTGCCAGATCATTATATATCCTTATCATATTGGAAATACCACTCAAAAATTTGGGATTGGTAAGATTTGGTAATAAAGTTTTTTGTCTCTTATGCTCCCCAAGGCTGTTTAAAAATACAGTATAATATTATGAAATATTGTTCCAATTTAAAATAACTGATTTCTATTTTAATATTAATTTCTGTGATGACAAAGCTGAATTTCCAGCAGACATTACTCCAGTCTTCAGTGTCCCATGATCCATTTAATACATCCTTGCTTATTAAAAGTATTAATTTCTAAAAAATCTTACAGATCCCAAATGTAAGTGTATGTGGATGGATTATATTTAGATATTTCTAAGCAATATAAACATTTCAATGGTCTTATTTGTCTCTGCTCCCTCAGAAGATCAACATTCAGGAATACTATCTGGGTACCATGAATAAAAAAGATAGTGCAGGTTGGCAAATATTTAAACTGAAGTTTGCAATTCTTGCTTTAAATATTCTAGTAAAGTATTACATTTATCTTCTCATCAGAATCAGGAACATCCAGCGACTCTGAAACCGAAGAATCAAACACGAACACGGAGGTTTGTAGCTGTGAAATATAAGGGTAGGAAATGTATGTCACCTGAGGATTTTTTTAAAAACTCTCTGTGTGTTCCCAGGTGCCCACAAAGAATATAGAGGGTCAGCTGACACCATACTATCCCGTAGAGATGGGACATGGGACTGAATGCTCTTTGAGACAGAATGAACCTCGCTTTACCACAGTGCTGTACGTCTGCCACCCGGAGGCAAAACATGAGATCCTTACAATCGCCGAGGTCATCACCTGTCATTATGAGGTAGTGGTGCTCACATCCCTCCTCTGTCCTCACCCCAAATACAGGTACATACACAAACACATTAAGGTTCCATAGTTTATCATACTAAATAAGTGGATAAAGATTAGTTATTGATTTCTGTTCACGGTTTAGTTCTTGTGAATATGTCAAGAAATAGAAACACCTATCCCTCACATATATTGTGCTTTAATAATAATAATATATTTATTTAATACATTTTTAGTCATTTGTGACATAATCCAGCCCATATTTCCTCAGGTTCAAGTCCTCCCCTGTGAATGACATCTTTTGCCAGGCTCTGGGTGGCTCCCCTCTCAGACCTCAGAGTCTGTCCCAGCTGGATCGTGAGCAGGAAGAGCTGCTCAAACCACCGTTCCGCTCAAGCAGCGAAAGAGATCAGAGAGGATCCAGGGTGAGTATGCAGCTGCCCTTTATCTTCTGCATTTACACTAACCTACTAAGTGAGCGGTAATCAATAACTCCTTCTATAAATATTTTTGAATGGACTCTTGAAGTTGCTTTTTATTAAAGGACAAGAACAAATTATATTTGCAAAATGAACAAAAAAATAATGCCGAAAAGTATGTAACTTATTTTAAATTATTGTAAAAAAAAATAGAAAAAAATGAAAAATAAATGTAATGCCTCCGTCTTCCTTGCTAAGGAGGACACACCTCCAGTGAAGGAAGAAGCGTATACTTCTACCCATAAGCCCCTGACAGTGGGCGGGCAAGCCCAGGTCACCGTTGGCAGCACCCACATCTCTCGTCTAACTGATGAACAGCTGATCAAGGAGTTTCTGAGTGGCTCGTATTGTCTGCATGGGGTGAGGATGGATGGATGGATGGGTTTAATTTCTATATCTGTGGATCTTAGACATATTCCCAGTTTAACATCTTTTTTTCCTCTTAAGGGTGTTGGATGGTGGAAGTATGAATTCTGTTATGGAAAGCACGTCCACCAGTATCATGAGGTAAGAGTCGCCCAATTCTTATATAACAATTCCCAGTATAGTATAAAGGTCTGGATTATGAGAGATGCTAAATTGCATTTTGTTGAAGGACAAAGAACAAGGGAAGAACATTGTGGTGGTGGGCAGCTGGAATACGGAGGATCATATTAACTGGGCCAAGAAAAACGTGGCACGATCTTATCATTTGAAAGATAATGGAGGGCAGAAAGTCAAGTATGATTATATTTCCCTCACATACAAGGTGCTTTAAAAAATAACTGGATATTATAATGTGTATATTTGAGTCATTGTGTGTGTATATACACACACATACAGTGGAGATTAGAAAACAATCTATATAAACTTGATTTTTGTCTGAAATATCTTCATCACTCAAAATTTTAAGGAATATCAGCTGTAAGTGTATACCACTGTTCCACTAACATGCTTGACAAAATAACCAGGGCATTTCAACAAAAACACTGTGATCAGAATTTTGAGAACAGTAACCACTATAGCACGAAAGAAGATTACAACTACAATTTCGAAGGGTTACAGCAGTCTGAAATTAGTAGGGAGTGTAAAGGCCCTTGCTTTAAAGGACTTCAGCACATCTGTGGCAGGACATCACTAGTTTCTCAGACTGCGCTGGAGTGATCTTGGTTCACTCTTCTTCCACAGTTCCATAACTGTAGTGGGTTTCTTAGCCATGACTTTGTCGCCAACTCCTGCTGAAGAAAACATCCCCCAAACCATGACCCTTCCTCCTCCACCTTTCACCGACTTTACACACTTGGGCTTCAGTCTTTCCCAAGACTGTTTGTTTGTTTGATGCCAAACAAAATGTTTCCCATTATACCCAAATAAATTAAACTTGCTCTCATCACTAAAGTGAACTCTGGACCTTTGGATGACTTCTCTTAAACACGCCAAGACAGATCCTTACCCTATTCAGCACTGAACTGGCAAGCAATTCCAGCTGCAATATGTGAGAAATCACCGATTTGGAAAGACTGACTTCTCTTGCAATGGATGAAAGGGACATTCCTTTGGCCTTCATCTGGACAACCTCCTGTCGCAGAGTTTCAGTTACCTTAGAGCGGCCTGCCATCTATCATTCTCAGTGAAAATTGGAGGAATTCTACCAGTTAAATAGGGTTTGTCATATAATTGAGGAAATTGGCACCAGGTGCCAGATTAACACTAATAAATTGGAGATATCTGTAAGTGTTCTCTAATTTTGATCAGTTAATTTTTCAAATATCTAATTTTTTTATATTGTGCTTCAGAATACAATTAATTTATAAAATATGCGTAAAAAAATGCACTTCTACTCCTGTTACGATAACCTCAAATAAGACTAAGCAGTGACCTTAAAATTTAGGAAATTGTGACTCAAGGAAATTGAGTCCAGTTTTAATAGTTTCATGTATGTTGTTTTGGTGATACCTCATCAGGGTCGTATCTCACTTTTATGGCCATGGAGATGTTTGTGACCTAACAGGGAAACCGAGACAGGTTATAGTCAAACTCAAGTGAGTTACCCAAACTTCTTGATACTATGAGATTTTTGGGTTTCTTGAATGCTGCCACTAACGCTTACCTGTTCTGTCTCAGGTGTAAGGAGTCAGAGTCTCCTCATGCTGTTACAGTTTACATGCTGGAACCTCAGACCTGTCAGTATATTCTCGGGGTGAGTAGAAAACAAAATGACTTTGAGATTTGAATGCTATTTTGATTTTAGTAATTGTACAGTCTTATTAGATGGTTCCAGTGACGAGCACATTGTGTTTTTATGTGATGGCTCATGAAAAGCTGAAGTGTGATCATTTCATGTGGATAACCTTTATCCTGGTTATTCTGCCACAGGTTGAGTCACCTGTAATATGCAAGATCTTGGACACTGCAGATGAAAATGGATTTCTTTCAATCCCTAGCTAACCTAGACGGAGGAATACATTTTGGTTCGGAGAATGAACAATACAGAAGAGGAAGGCAGTATGACTGTCAGAGGGAGAGATAAAGGTCTGATAAAGTCTAGTTCCATAGATCATGGTGATAACATGGACTTGCTGAACCTCAGGCCTCCATCCTTTGAGGAAGTCCCTCACTGACAGCACTTTCTCTTGTTTGAAGACTAAACAAGGAGGAAATCTGATGAAACTTTTAACCTGGAGATGCAGCTAGGACTGAATCTTCAATGTTTTATTTAGAAATCTCAAACCTGTTGAAGAATATTTTTGTTCAGCTTTTTTATGCTTTGGCACATTTAAATGGTTGGCTGTGGGAAAGTCACTTTAAGATCTAATCAAATGATTAATTTGTTCTGTTAATCAATTGATTATACAAGTTGGTCAGCTGTTTTTAAATATACATTATTTATTTAATAACTTCTGGTAGTTCAGTGCTTGCCATCATCACTGTGCATATGGAGACGGTTATATTGTTTTCAAAAGTGATAGAAGTAATAATGGGGTCTATGCAAACTGCAAGGGAAAATACATGTATGCATTATTTTTTTTTTTGGCAATCATGGGTCATTATTTTATGTTCACAATTTGTGATTACCCTCACGTCAATGTAACCACTTCCACTACTGTACGATACTGTGTTTAGTGAAGGGCTCCTCTTAACTCTTAAGAACACATTTATAAAGACAAAGATTATTTCCTTACATTGCTGGTTCTTTCTCAGCCTGTACATGCTCAGCTGAATAAATTGAGTTTCATGTTTCAAGTCATTTCAGAAGATTCATACACTACCTTAATGAATACACTGCAAAAAAAAATTATTAGTATTTTTGCCTGGTTTTCCAGTACAAATACTGAAATGTTCTTAAATCAAGACACATTTCCTTGATATGCAAAATGACCTACGTTTGCTGAAAATAATATGAAAATTACTTATACTTAAAAAAAAAAAAAACAATCACTGAATTCTTATATTTTTGTACTGTAAAACAAAGCAAAAATTCAGAATAATATTTTTTCTTCATTTACAATCACTCAGACAGCGCTATTCGTTATAACAGTGAAAAGATTTCTCATGGAGAAATAAACACGCTTGTGCTAAACCCTTTACCTGCACTAGGTGGTGCTAGCGTGCCTTTATGTTTAGGTTTTTTTCAGAGAACTAATGCTCTTACATAAAAACATCCATCATTAGCTTATTAAGGCATGTGAATACCTGAAAGAGATGATCAACAAAGCAAACTATAGCAGTATATTATTAAACATTTAGTCTCAAATGAAAGATGTCAGGATACACTTGCAAAACATTTAATCAGTTCATATATAAAATGTAGGATGTTTCACAAATACATAATCTGCCTCAAAACTATTACATGAAAATGCCATGTAAATGTAAAAATATAACATCCTTCAGTCCAGAAAATATTGATAACACTTTAGGGGAAAGCGACAATTAGCTAGTACCATTTTCGCACATTGTCTCTTGAGCAAATCACAAGCAAACATTATAAATGCTTCCCTTTGGATGCTGGGTAAGTAGCATGACGTTCTACAGCTCAGACTGATGGGATGGGAATGTGATGAGCTGAAGTGCTGTCGAAGTCCTGCAGCGCCTCCTGGTGGGTGTGGTAATGCATAGCCACGTAATTTTTGGCAAAGGCTGTGGTTTGAGAGTTGACCGGCTGCAGGCTGTTGGGGGAATTCGGGCCTGCTGACGGACTGCTGTTATAGATACTGTAATAGGGCTCTATGCGCGTATTGATGGGTGTAGATGTGCTCGGGGGTCGGGGCTTGCGTCCAGCGGTGGCACCGGGGCTAGGCATGCTGTCCCGGGAGTGACTGGGTCCACAAGCCTGGTCCACCAGCCTCCTCTGAGGCTTTGGCGACAGCATGTACGCCGAGTTGGTCTCGTGGTGCGAGGACTTGTTGCGGTTGACTTCCAGACTTCCTTTGCCCATAGCGTGTAGGCGTGTCTTGTGCTTGCAGCACAGGAAGCTCAAGGTCAGCCACTGGAGGCAGCAGAGCACACGGCGACGCAGACCCGCGCTGTTGCGTGAATACACAAACGGGTTGATTCCAGACTTCAGGAAGATGAGGGCGAATCCACAGAGCTCGAACTGGTAGTGGACAAAACTGCTCTCTGGTGACACCATATCCTGTGCCAAAGATATACCTAGCGGTAGACAGCACAACAACACAGAGATGACGATCACTATGCATGTGACCACAGCCTTTGAATCCTTGGCTGTCGCCAGGTTAACTGTGGAGACCAACTGGCAGCAAGTTGCTCCAGTGGCAGCCCCGGGCACGAGGGGCTGGTTGGTTCTCCTGGTAAAGGAGTGCGTCTGGACATGTTGGAGCTTGTTATATGTCTGGTTGCGGTACAGCGAGGGCACCTGCACTGTACACTGCATGCCTTCGAAACCAGTGGCAATTAGCGGTGGATGAGTAGGTGGACGTGTCGCGTCCACCGTAATGATGGGACACTTTCGAACCTGAGCATTCTTCCTCAACGCCTGAGCAATCATGAGGTATGAGATGGACACCACACCTACACAGAAAGCAAAGTCTGCAATGTATACGTACAATACTACCTTGGCCTTGTTGCCAGTAAGACCAAAGTGCGGCAGGCAAGGTCCGGAGCTCCTTGGATATGCTCGTAAGGTGACCAACGCCGCCAGTGTGAAACTGGTGGTCCATAACAATGCAGTGAGGGCCAGAGTACAGGGGAACGAGGCTGTGCGGTTGGGCTGCTGACCCAGGACCATGCGGAGCCGATGCAGGGCAATCACAGCCACTGTTTCGAGGGACATAATGATGAAGCCAGAGCTGGTGAGGTGGAAGGCAAAGCAGAAGCCCTTGGACACGCCGCTACCTGCATCTCCAGCATCCAGAAAGAGAACCAGTGCAAACATGGGCGCAGTGACGCAGCAAATGAACAGGTCACAGAAGGATAAGTTGAGGATCATGAAGTCGAAGTTGGTGCGGAACTTGCGGAACGCCGGGTCGAAGAAGGACAAGAAGACCACCAAGTTTCCATAAGAACCGAGACAAAAGATGAGGACCAACAGGAGGGAACAGGAGGCAAGGGTAGCTGTGTGGATTAATGCCCAGCCGCTCATAGAAGCAGACTGGCTCTGGGAGCTGTTGAAGCCCCGAGGTTTCACAAACTCAGCCAGGTCCAAAGGCCAGGCGGTGCTGTTCATTGTACACATGGGGATGCAAAGTGGTCACAGCCTCAGAGTGTTGCCCATCCTGCCTTTAGGTCACCCAAGAGTGAACTAATATTCCCATTGTGCACATAGATCATGGTAAAACCTCTGGATTGCTGCAAGAACACAGATAAATAATATTCATTAGTAACAGACAATATGTAATACAATGTACATAACAAATAATTATGACAACGGCCTAATGGCTTTTTTTTACCATTTGAGGGATTAATTTGAATCTATGTGATATCTTTACCATCACTTGATGCACAAATGATTTGGAATTTCTTTAAAAACACAGAACATCAAGATGACTATTATCTAATATGTGCGCGTTCCCGTCATCCACACATCTATCGATTAAGATGAGTACGTGCCTGCAACAATCTGCATAGTATCTGAATTTCTTTTCTTATCCGTTAACCACCTCTGTTGAGAATGATATTACTGCAGGTGAATGTGCGCCGACTATAAAATCGTGTCAAAATGCATCCAGCCCCCATCTTTGAAAGAACACATACAATAGATCACATGCATCATTAAAATACATGTCCAACAAATATCTTATACACCGTTCAGTCCATACACACAGTCGCCTATAAAATAACCCTGCGGCTTTCTTTCTAACGTTACACCTGCCGACAAATTATGATTTTCTTACCATGTATTCCCTATGTGTGCCTTTAAGACACAGCGTTTTCCACATTTGTACGGATCTCCAAAGTACACGAACGCTACAAGCATCCTATTTAAAGAAAGACTATCACAATATAAGATGAGAATGAAAAACAGAGTGAATTCAATGCGCAGAAGGAAAGTGGGCGCGCCATACTGGAATCATATTGAAGCCCGCGAATGGACAGCAAGCGCGTGCACGTGAGAACAGGATGCTCAGGCAGGAAGCACAAAGAGTCTAATTTTGTCCTATATATATATATATATATATATATATATATATATATATATATAGTTCATTTAAATAAGAGTAGAGATGAGGAATACTGTCGATTCCATTATATTTATCATATTTTTTGATTTCACGTACATATGTAAGATACACACACATTTAAATAAGATTATATATATATTATTTAAATGCTTAAAATAGCAAACAAACTGTTATTTGTCATTAGGAACATGGGAGAGGCACACACACAAAAAAAGACTTTACCCGCATAATTTGACACACTTTATTACAAACATCACTTGACATTTGTCAAATATTTGTAAAAGGAATATCAAGAGAACAACAACAAAAGTGATCAATTAGTCAAGCGTTAGCATAGCATTATAGCATTACTTTGTCTTATAGTTTACCAACCAAAGTTAAACTACACATTGGCTCATGATATGATTTTGACAGCATTGATTATACTTAATGCAAGCATCCCAACAAATCACTGCATTAATGTACAATCTAAAGTTGTTGCTATTGACAGGCTTTAAAAAGCTTCTGATATCTGGATACGAGAACACCTGGCTTGAAGCAAAAACTGGGAACACTAGACTAAATGTAAGGGTCAACTAAAAAGACAGACCAAAGTTTCAATTGCATAAACTAATAATAATAATAAACAATTTATGAATGCAAAATAATATGAATAGAGAAAAATAAGGACTACTATTTTGTAATGTTATTGCCACCGTGATTATATTAAGTTTTCAGTTTAGTTCAGCTGTATTGGCATGACAGTTAGAGAACAGCATCACTAAAGCATATAGTCTTTACATACACTTTTTAATTGATGTAGTCTCTATGAGAAATGGGGAAATGTACAGTGCTACTTCAAAAAGAAATTGGTACTTTTACCTCATACACATATGTAACATTTACCAATATTACTTGTGTACAAGTAATGTTGTGTATTACTGCTAAAATTGTAAAATACTATTATTACAATAATTATGCAATGCAGAAAACTGCTTTATATTGGGCTATGACAATCCATACGGCACACTCGCAAGCAAAAATGAATATCTGTACAAGAACATTATAGATGCAGGTCAGCGATGCCTGCAATAAAGTTCCCCTTAAATATTAAGTGTACTCAAAAATAATAATAAAAAAAGAGTTTAGTAAAATATTCTAGTTATCTTGTAACTAGACGACTGCATCTATTGCTACATGAATTGTTTTGATTTCCCTCTAAAACAATCCCAGACATTCAGAGCAAACAAAAATTCAGGTTTCATTAAGCTTTGCCTTTCCTCTTCACCAGGCATTGGCATCATTCTGAAAAACAGAAAAGAAATGATCATAAGAAGAGTCTGAGGATAAAACAATGTCTGAACTTGCATGTATGTGAACAGTATGTTCCAAAATCCAGTTAGATGCTATAGGCAGCATTTTATGATATCACATTATATGGTATCAAAGTTCCAGAAAATGAAATGACCCAGAAAATTATTTAATAATTAAAAAAGTATATTTACTGTTTTACTGTAGTATTAGATCCACTATTTGTATGATGAAGAGTTGCTGCCTACAGTGTGCAGATTGTTCCAAATCGCTCATTTGTGCAGATTTATTGGAATTAAGTTGCTGCCTTAAAAGGCATAGTCTATGTAGGCAGCAGAAAGCAAGGCAGCTCACTACGTTTTGGAAAAGAGCCTGTGTGTGTGTTTATAACAGACCTAAGCGTAGTAACAGGGGGAGACCAGCAGATCTGTGAGCACAAGCAGCTGGTCATCTGTGAACTTCTGCTTGTGTTCCTGCCAGTTATCATGATGAGTGCGACGGAAATCCGACAGTGTTTTCTTCACAGTCATCTAGAGAAACAGCAAACATATAAATCTTGTGCATCACTCATTTAAAGCAACTGGCTCTGGGTTTAGCTATGATTCTCAGTATTGATCAGTATTAATGCTTAAACATTTCATCTCTGCTCAGTCAATCCCTGGCTGCCCTGCAGACTGCAATCAGCTGATCATTCCCAATGAACACCCCTCCCCCCTTCTCTCCACAGCATTAATTGAGAGCGAGAGCTGTACCTCTATAGGCTGTGTGTCATTGAGGTGGGCACTCAGGTCCATGAGGATCTGGGGCATCCAGGTGGGCACATCATACGGGCTGGAGAGGATGCAGGCACTCAGACCCAATACACCTGCATGCCGCCGCACCAGATCTACACACACATGAAAAATGAAAGTTATTTAAGGTATATAAATATACCTAGGAAGAATTCAGGTAAATTCATCTGAGGGAAAAAAAGAGACCAAGTTTACCTGAATTCACCCTCATCATAACCTGAGACAACATTTGAAAAAAATGTCATGATGCAAAAAATAAAATAAAAAACATTGCATCCACAAAAATTTCTCCTGATGGTGGACTCATGAACTTAACATTAACCAAGGTGTTTAAATGCTTAGAAATTACCCTGGGGTCCTTTGCAACTTCACAGACTATTACATGTCTTGCTTTTGGAGTGATCTTAGATAGTTGACCACTTCTGGGAAGGTAACACTGTTCTTGAGCTGACCCCATGCTTGAACAGTAGTGTATGTACTGTATACATGTCTGTGTGATCATTACCAGCAGAAGGGATCATGTCAACCACTGAGCCCAGCTCTCTCCTCTTGCGCTTGGGAAGACGGGTCTTGCTCAGGGCCTCAAAATGGGCCAGCAAGGGTTCATCAATGCTGAGAAAATTACACTGCAGGAATCCACTTAGAGTGGTTGCGGCCATCTCCCTCACCTAAAAACACGAAGAGAGAGACGAAGAGAGAGAAGGAAATAAAGATCATTACATAGTTACGGTTCAAGCTTAATCTTGTGGCCAAAGATTCAGACAGTTTCTCTTTACAGTTATCTGAAAATACTGTGGGGAAATGCAGAACAGGGAGAGACAGGGTCTTTTGTGTCAGAGCTTTTCTTTAAAGAAGAAAAATGCAGAGGGCCTGAAGAAAAGAAAGTGTATAACGGCAGAATGGTGCCATCTGCATCACAGAACAAAACACGATGTTCCAGAGCAGAACTCCAGTCAGACTGAAATGGGTAAATAAGCAAATTTAGAGTTTATTACCAGTGATGTGCTAAACAAATAGTAATTTAACCTGTCTCAAGGAAGAACCATGTAATAAGAGAAAAAATCCTCAGTTATTAAAAACACACAGACAGCCATAAAAGCTGACTCAGCAATAGCAATTCTCTTTGCATGTCTTAAAGAGTTTAGGACACGCATCTGTGGTGACAAAGAAACACAGCTATTGTTTTGAAGCTTCAAAATCTAGTGACCTTGGCCTGTGTGCTCGGATATTTGACCTTGAAAACAGTCACGTTCTCATTGGCTGGTACCAATCAACTGAAAAGCTGTATTACATCAGCAGACAGAGGTTAGGTCGAGTGCACCACGGAATCCAAGGTGCTTTGATTTAATAGTTTTCTTCCACTCATAACCCTATTCTTTTCCCCCTTTAGCCTCTTCTCTCTGGAAATTTGAACATCTATCACCATGGAAACAGAATACTTCAGCAGCAGGGAGTTGCCATGGTAACAGTAAGAGGGATAGAAGTATAGAGAGTGTTAAAGAGAGAAAGAATAAATGAAAACAAGAGAGTGCTACACTGAAAAGAGAAAACGGAGAAAGAGATACTTCCACCACGGCGGCCTACATAATTGGTTTTCGACACAGTTAACCTTAGCGATTATACTCAAACACATGCATGAACAGAAGGTCGTGCTTACTTTTAGTTGCTTCCGTTTAGACTTTCCCTCTAAAAGAGCTCAAATATAGACAGAGATATCATCTTGAAGAGGGATCAGGCTTAATTCAGTGTAGCTGAGAGAAACATTTCTTAAACATGCAGATATCATGAGAGTGAAATCATAAAAAGACGGAGCTCAGAGGAAACTTGTGTCCGTCTGTGCAGAAGTCTGCCGAGTTTGTCGAATGAGAGATTGTTGTGCAATTCTTCACTGCTGAGTCAGTCATTTTATTCTAATGTTCTGCTGATTGGCTGTCATAGTTAAAGTGCTTTTAATAAAGTTTTTAGAATTTTATGATGTTGATTGATAATATTCAGTATGAAATTACTATTAGGTACTCTCATATTAGGCTTGGCAGATAATAGCATTTTCCTCACAGAAAATAAAGGGCCAGAGACAATCCTATGCCTTTAGAAACTGCGAAACAAACCTTTATGCATGTGCAAGTTAATTCACACACCTCAAGTTGCTCATCCTCCAGCAGGTGAAGTACCAGAGCTCTCACATCACTGACGGCCTTGGCATTACTAAGGAAGGTGAAAAGATTGTAGAAAACCATGATCTGCAGGTAGGTGAGAATGGTGTAACGTGCGTGCCATGAGCTGATCCTTGAAATCTGTAACAAATAATGCCATCTGCTGGTCAAATCACACATCAAACCCTCACAAAATCACACATAACTCCTACTAAATATGCTGTTTTCAGCTTTTAGTGTGTGTGTATGTTTTATGGGCACTGGAAAGTCACCTCCTCAAGTGCATTGAGGACTTGTTGGATCTGCTCTGAGTACAGAAGCCCCTGGGACATGAGAGACAGACATGTCTTAGCGTCTCTCTTCATCTCATCATAGCTGTCATCATTCTCCACAGGGGCAATCTAGAAACAGAGAGAAAGAGATAGGCTAAAAACACAAGATTTGTAGAGAGTGAACTCACTGTCTGGACAAGTCTGGACTCACTTTAAAGAGTAGAGGGAGGAGACGAAGCTGTTCAGGGACCGCAGAAGAGAAGGAGCGTCCAGTACTGGTCATCAACCACTTCAACACTGTCACAAAGACAAAACACTGTCTTTAAAGAACCCCCAAAATATCCCTGAAACACTTCTGCACATTCGTTTTCTCAAACAATCGTGTTCGCACACAAACAGCGAGACACACTAAGTACACACCAGTTTTGAGTAATTTGATGGCTTGTGTCCTCTCGTCCTGGTCTCCCACTGTGTTCTCCTCTACCACATGGTTCTGGATCTCCTCCTCACCCTCCGTTAAAGGCTTGAGTCTGGCCAGCACACGCTCTGTGAACTCTGCGATGTGCGGAGACATGGTGGGCTGAGTGTGTGGTAGGTTCACGTCAATCATAAAGATGTAGGTGAGCACACTGAGAGACAGAACAAGAAGAGAGAAAGAATGAGCTGCAGTTGCTGAATGTGTTGCTAACATACAGCGGCTCTGAACGAAAACTGAACATGAAAAAACACATCGAATGTTGATTTTTGTATTTAAGCACATACCTGCCGATGCGTTCGCGTACATTCTTGTAGACCTGAGTGAGTTTGGTTTCTAGGTATTGTAGTAACCTGTGAAGCAGCTCTGGGACCCTCCACCCCTGCTGAGCAAGACCTCCCTGCAGCACATACAGACGGCTGAAAAAGAGACATGACGTTGTGTCCATGTTACATGACGAACTTAGACATGAAATATATACAAGTCACATTCATCATTCCCTGCTTTTAATCCATCACATTCAGCTTTCAAAAGAGGATGTGTGTTTGGTAGTGATGTCATACCAGGCGTCCACAAATGAGCCTCCTTCTCCTGTGACCAGTGATTCCATCAGCATCTCATACAGCCAGTGCAGCTTTCGTGGGTCTCGGCTCTCCTGTACAGTGCACACATACACAAGGAATCATTTTTGGGGAAAATATGCAAGCATATACTACTGTTTAAAAGTTTTGGGTCTGTAAGATTTTTGAAATGTTTTGAAAGAAGTCTTTTATGCTCAGCAAGGCTGTTTTGATCAAAAACAAAGTAAAAACTGCAATATTGTGAAATATTATTTTAATTTTAAACAACTGATTTCTGCAGATTTTTCAGCAGCCATTACTCCAGTCTTTGATTTCATATGATCCTTCAGAAACTCTTCTAATATGCTGATTTGATTCGCAAGAAACATTTTTATTAATATAATAAATGAAAACAGTTTTTTCAGGATTCTTCAATGAATATAAAGTTCAAAAGAACAGCATTTATAAGAAATATTTTATAAGAAATATTTTGTAACATTATAAATGTCTACTGTCATTTGATTAAAAACTGCAATCTTTTGAATGCTACAGATTTTTCTTCCTTATTTATATAAGAATATGAGACTTTCATTTAATACACAATTTAAATAGCATGTTTTTTTGGTAGATATTTGTGCAGAAACTCAATGATATAAAACATATAGGTCTACACCCTACTAAAAGAAGAGTTCATGATCTACAAAGCGTGACAAAGGTGTCCTTACGCAGGCAGTGGCAATGCAGGTGCCCCAGTCTGCATATGTCTCAATGGTGATATTGGAGAGAGCTTTACGGAGGAGTGGACACAGCAGAGCCCACAGTTTTTCCACCTGTAACAAAAAACACAATCACATACAAACTCAAACACGTTTACATCATACTGCACCAAGCCAGTGATGTTGAAGACTCAAATCCTCTGAACTTTGTTGAATTGCAACTAAATGCATGTGTGCGAATACCTTGCTGTAGCTCCAGTGTTTAGAGCCCCTGATGAGTCCAGAGATGATCTCCGCCGCACAGCGCTGGGTGCTCTCGTGGGAATCTGCAACCAGACGCTCCATATGAGACTTCAGCAGAGGCAGGAAGGCATCATCAAAGTTCCGAAAAAGACCCTTTTGAACACAAGACAATGTTTTATGTTTTTGCGGTAAAAATGTTGCTGATTTTTTTTAATCGGCTGGATGTCAGATATAGATGCAGATCAGTTTATACAATGGACTGTAGATGCACGTCTAAAGACTCTCACCTTAAAAAGGCAAAATCGTCGTGGGCTGAACTGATCGTTCCCCTTCCTGTCCTCCAGAGACAAATAGTGGATGAACTGATCTATGAACTGCTGGTCTGAGAAATGATCGTATATGATCTGTTCACTCTACAACACAGAAAACAGGCAACAACAAAAAATGAGGTGGTATGAGTATCTGTTGAGATTTGTAAGCAGTGGTTGGGTTTAGATGTCATTTAATTTTCATATTTATGTACCTCATTCATTTCTTGTCTTGATTTGCCCTGTTTAGGCTGTTCCTCAGGAGGGGCATAGAGCATCAGCGTTCTTAAAAAATGAAATTTTAAAATACATTGTGTTGTTCTCCAAATCAACTGATAAATATATGCTACCATCCAAAAGTTTGATTTTGAGCAGCCATTACTCTAGTCTTCAGTATCACATAATCCTTCAGAAATCATTCTAATATGCTGATTTGGCACTCAAGAAACATTTCTTGTCATCAATAATGAGAACAGTTGTGCCGCTTAAATTATTCATATTATTTTTTTTTTATGTGTGAGAAAAACTGATACTTTTTTTTTTTTTTTTACAGAATTCTTTGATGTATAGTAAGTTCAAAATAAATCTTCTGTAATACTGAAAAAGGCCTTTCTGTCACTTTTATGTGTACATCAGTTTTGATTTATTTTTATTCCTCACACAAAGCTATTGTATGGCTTCGGAAGACATTAAATACGGTGCATGACTCTTATGTTTAAGCACTGTAAGCATGTGTACCGTGGCCATGTGGAATAGCCCCAGTGGGTTTTCTCAATGAAGCAGCATTCATCCCAGTCCTGCTGGGAACGTGGCAACCTGCTGCTGTCATACTGCAGCCACTGGTTATCAGGCCTGTCTCCCACCAGCAGAGAGTCTAGCGCTTTACCGCCACCTACATGAAAAACAGGAAGAAATATAGCACAAATCTCAGAAAAACTATTTTTTACATGAGACAATTCTTACTGTATGGTTAGTGTACTCACATGATTGTAGAGATGTTTTGAGCTCAGATAAGTCGTAAGGATTCACTGTCACTTTCTTGTGAGGTCTCTTAAGCTGCTTTAGAATTCCACTCACTGCTGATATTGCAGCCTGAACAATAAATGAAGAACGAAGTGAGTTTTTGTGTAGCTTTCCTTACACATATGTTCATAAGTATAATTCTGACAATTCACACACATTGCGAACTAAGAGCGAGTCATGGATCAGGCTCTCAGTGAAAAAGAGGACTGCAGAGGAAGGCAAGGGGTGGTCATCTCTCAGCATCAGAGAGAGGAAGCCGAAGGTTATCTGCTCAAACTTCCAGGGCCTGCCAAATAAACAAGCATTTGACCAGTGAGTTATTTCCATTACTTTACCATCCAGACATTTGCGGTCTAATCTAACCAAACACAATGAGTAGACATACAGGTTTCGGTCGTGAAGGCAGTCCAAAAGTTCCACTACTAGCTTCTCATACATCCTGTTAAGATTAATAAAACAGGAAAAAACTCAATTTTGTGTATATCCACTGAATAACTGGATACAAATTGGAAAGCATAGTTTTTTTAATGTATTGACTTACTGTACTGAGTCTTTGTTTTTCTGTTCCTGTCTCTTTCTTCCCTCCAGTTCCTCCTGTTCAGAGGCGGCACATGGAGTCGGTTCTGGGTTACTAGATTTCATCATTTTTAAAGCAACATCCACACAACTCTCCGGGATCTGAATATGAGACATAATAAAAATACTTATACTTTTGTTATAACTGCAGTTCTAAAGAAAGTAAAAGTTGAAGCTGGTGTGTGATGACAAACATACTAGCAATGATTATTTTCACTTTATATTAATACATTAAATCATGAACTAAGGGTGTGTAATTTTTTCTCTCCAGATTTTTAGTTAATGTTTCTTCCCCATTTAGGCTACTATTTGCTGAACTCACAGAAAAGTCAATTCCAATGGTCTCGTACTGGCGGTGGATTCTGTCAGCAAGATCATCGAAGAGCCGGACGACTGAAGGCTTCTCTACAGACATGGAGGGGCTCATACCAGAGCGTATGATGGCAGGCCATGTGAGAGTAATGCAGTCCCAGTACTGCAGGTTAGCAAGAAAGATCCCAAACGGGTTCCCTAACAGACAGTACAAGGCACCCTGGAGAAGAGTAAAAAAATGTCATATGTTATATGTCAGAAACATCCAGTTTCTTTTAGTGCAGTTATTCACCATGAGCGGTATAAGACCTACTTTGAATTGCTGCTGGGTAACGTCAGTGCGGTCTGGGTCCAGATACTCCAGCACTTTAGGAATGACATCTCTGCAGCATAAGCTGTAGGTTCCCAATGCGGTGAACAGCACATTCTGAGCTTTACTCCTCACCTGAGGTAAAATAGATCCTCTTAATGGTGTATTCATTTCTTTTGTGTGTGAATACATATGTATCTGTGTGTTTTTGGCCTTGACATACCTGACTGTACCTGCTGGTGGACAGTCTGAGCAGGTCATTTATCAGTTCCCGATGAACACTTCTGTAGCAACATCCCTCCTTGGTCAGATTTCTTAACTGAAACACACACACAGAGGCTCGAATCTACTGAAATCTTAACAAAACAGGCTGAAAAGTCCTAAAATATGCATTCATATTTTATGGTACCCAAAAATATTATAGATACTGTATAAAGGGGGGAATCTCGTGACATTTTCAGGTCAATTATTTTACACTAAAATCTAAAGAATTCAATAGAAATATTTAGTTATATTAAAATATAGCTTTCATGACACATTCCACATAGATTTCATTTTCTTTATACACAATATTATAAAGAACACATTAATACAATAAATCGATAAACTAAATGCAATTAAATACAAATTAAAAAATGTAATATAAAATTAATCAAATAAATATGTCTTTGTGAGATTTGCCCAAATGCTTTATAAAATGTTTAATATTTGAATTATTAGGAGATACCTCATGCTGCAACATGACTCTGTCTAGGAGTAGAGCTCTGATGTGTTGTTTACTGCCGTGAAGCTGGAGAGAAGAAGAGGGAGTGAGTCTCAGTCAACTACACATCAAATATAACGATTAGTAACAGACATTCAGTGTGCCTCTAACCTTGTTCTCCATGGACTTCTTAACAAGACTGAAACTTCTCCAGCGGGAGTCAAACTCATGTTTGTGTGCGCCTTTGAAGTTAAGGAGGTCATTGATGATCTATAGAGGGAAAACACCATTTGTCAGTCATACCACTGCTTATCACCAATACAATACTGTAAAGGTAATGTGCACATACACACAAATGTTAGAGAAAACCTGACAGTGTTTCAATTCACCTTTATAATGGAGAAGAGGGATTTGATGTCATCCTCTGAGTGCTCTAGAGTATGGTCTGTACAGATAAACATCAGAGTTGAGAGAGTCTTGACAGCTTTCAGTTCAGTCAACAATATAATATAATCATTTATTTAATTAAACTAATTGATCACATCTATAGATGTTGCAAATGTTATATATATATATATATATATATATATAAATTTACCTGCTGTAATAAACTTGAAAATTAGATTGGGACTCGGTGTGTTGGAGTAACTTACGTAGTAGAGGTCGAATCATCTTACAGATGTCCTCTCTGTAGTTCTCTCTAGACAGGTCTGCCACATAATCAATAATAATCAATTGGCAAGCAACTAATTCATTAATAAGGATATCTCTTGCACTGATTCTAAACACAAGAAGGAAATGCTCACTTACCATAGTCTACTCCAGCATACACGTTTGTCTCATCCAGCTGAACCATACTGATTGCCCTGAAATAAGAAACATTGCAAAGTTAAAATATTACTAAATCAATATGTTGAGAAATAAGTGTACCAGAGCATCACATACTGTCTAGTTTCACAATCCATGCAATGTTAAAATGAAAGATTTTTGTTGTTTTTGTAACTGTAGTCCATTGTGTGTCACTCACATCTCTAGCACAGGTTCTCCATGCAGTGGAGGCAGAAGGCTGCCTGCTCCCAGAAGGCAGTTATGAACAATGGACAGACTCTGCAGAACGTCATCCCTAAAGAGACCAAACACATTAGCAAACAACTCTTTCTCTGATCTTTTTTCTTGAATCCTTTTCTTTTGTGAATTAATGCATTAAATAAAAAAATCTGTCCATCTATGAAAGAAACAAAAGTATCTCTAAAGCGCTTAAATCTTAAGTCATAGCTCTGATTTGTCTCTACAACTCCAATTGCAGAAAAGTTGGTTGTTTTGTGAAATGCCATGTAATCAAGAACAAGTTATTTGTTCAATTTCTTTAACCTTTATTCATTGATTAAAGTACAAAGAAAAAAATTCCAATGTTCCCTTTCAGTCGGTCACTTTGACGTTGTGTGGAGGTTCCAACACTAAGGGTTGCACTTGGGAGCCCAGACACCTCTGACATCATTGAGAAAAGCCTGACGAAATTGGCCAGCAAAATTTGCATAGCTAGCCAAGACATGACACCCTTCAAAACAGTGTTCTTTGGATATTTTCTACCCTTCTCACTTTTATTTTGCATCCGTTCCAACTTATTTGAAGTGTGTTGCAGCCATCAAAATATTTTTTTTTTTTGTTGGTCAGCGAAAGTGTTGGGAATCTTTTCATTGCACAAATCACAGTTATCAAAAAAAAAAAAAAAAAAAAAAAAAAAAAACAGGTTCTTCATTTTAATGCATTTTGCAAAACATCCCAACTATTCTGGAACTGGGGTTGTAAATCATTGATATGGGAACGTGCACCACAGGAGCTGTGGGAATTTAAAAACATACAGATTTTTGCCTCTATGAAACAAAAACTAAAATATATGGAGAGAAAAAAAAGTACAGGATTAAATAAAGCACAATTAATCTCTTGTTATAAACACATTCAGTCCCTTTTTAAAGAAAATCCAGTATAATATGAAGAAATATCTGGTTTGATGTTGATGAAGGGGAACACTGATGGGGCTGTGGGGGTTCAAACACAGATAAGATGTTACTGTATCCTGTGGCTGACCTGCTGATGACTTGTTCTCCCTGTGTGTGTTTCTGCAGACGCAAGAGTTCAGGCTTTAACAGCAGATCCAGCAGGTAGAAAACAAACTCTTTCTCTTCTGTGCTAGGCACGTGCCATTGGATGCCCAGGTTCAACAGGTCTCCAGGCTGCCCCCAGTCCTGATTCAGAGAGGAGACAGAGACAACTAGTGGAACATCAGCCTCCATGACATGATTTGTTTTTTTAGTTTTTTTTTTTAATCACAAAAACTTTTTATTTTTAAGAAATCAGGGACCAATGTTTTGTGTAATTGCGTATACTGATGATAACTGGCGTAATGTTTAAAATTATCCTTGTTAGTTTCATGCATTTTTCATGGAAGTTTCATGGATTTTTTTCATAAACTCAAAAAAATGAGGGGAGTAGTTATGATTTTCTGAGAATGCTGAGGTGGAGTCAAATGAACCATGTAATAATACATCAGACAGTGAGGAAGAGCGACGTCTGTCCATCTAAGAAAAGGTGCTCAGGTTAACCGATGCTTGAGACGGTGACGAAGCACCACCAATCCATCCACTCAATCATCTCATCTCTTTCTCTTCACTCTGCTGTTGTGAATGGGAATTAACACATTTTGGATTTTTTTTATTATATTTTCAGACACTATTCACATTTATTCATTTGGCAGACACTTTTATCCAAAGTGACTTATAATTGAGAAATACAACAAGCGATGTATCATCAGATGGCAATAAACACGAGAAGAGCCCGTTATATGAGGTTCAAGTCATTGTTTAAAAATAGTAAAAATCTAGGACAGGAGGATAATGAGAAAAAGTGAAGGCATTGAATTTTTTTTTTATTATTATTTGAGGCAGTTAGATGCTCAAGGAAGAGATGAGTTTTCAGTAGTTTCTTGAAGACTGTGAGTGTGAGGCTTTCGGCTGTTCAAATGGATTACAGTGAAAGAAACTGTCCTTGAGAAGTTATTTAGTCCCCTTTACTTGTATTGTCAATTTTTTATTACTATACTTAAAGGGATAGTTCACCCATAAATGGAAATTCTGTCATCATTTACTCACCCTCATGTCGTTCCAAACCTGTACGAGTTTCTTTTATGTTGAGCATAAAAGATGATATTTTGAAGATTCCTATTAATCAAACAGTCGGAGGTTGCCATTGACTTCCATAGAAGGAAAAAAAAAATACTGTGGAAGTCAATGTCAAATAAAATATATTTTATGCTCAACATAAGAAAGCAACTCGTACAGCTTTGGAACAACATGAGGGTGAGTAAATGATGACAATTTTCATTTTTGGGTGAACTATCCCTTTAAGGGTGCTCATATATTATATTATAATATTTATATAATATGAATATTTACTAATTTATATAATATTATTGCACACTAATATCACAATAAAACTATTTTTTTTTTCAAATGGATCTCTCGGATAGTCTGCAGATTCTTCAGGATTATGCCATCATATTTCAAATTCGTTCTAAGGAGAGCTGAGGCTCATGTCACTATGAGAGGGTTAGTGGCTAAATCAAGCCATCTCATTTTCCATTTGAGACTGACCTTAATTGGTAGGTATGCGTCACTGTGCTGCTGGACGCCGCCGGGCACACTGCAGTATTCTTTGGGATAGATGATGGACATGGAACGCAGGATGTGATAGAGCAGCTTACAGGCCAGATTGTAGCCCTGCTTACATTTCAGGTGCAGAGTTAACTGAAGAATCTCCACCAGCTGAGACCTGTAGAGTAACAGCTGATCACCACCCACACGGGTCACCTACAGACAGAGACAAGGGCGGTAATTTTAGTTAACTTATAGATCTCTAGATAACGATTTTAGCATTTCTACATTTCTATAGCTAGCTGGGTTCTAGTGAGAATCTAGTGCTGACCTCAGAAAACAACTGGAGATTCCACATCAGCTCTTTATCCAGCTCCTCTTCATTTAATACCTCTTCATCTGAGAACACATGGTATGTTAATGGGAAGCTCACACTGCACATATAAGCAATATGTATATATTACCATTAACCCATTACATCATGGGGAACTTACTGGCTGAGATTTGTAATATGGCATTACAGCAGTGAGGCAAAAAGAGTTTCAGAGCCTCTGCCGGGTGACACTGAAAGGAGAATACGCATTTAAATTGGTCAGTCAAACATTGTGAGTAACACTGTCAGCTGTGGATGTCTGTGAGTTGAGCTCAGAACACTGACCTTGGTTGCAGCTCGGCACATGTCCGCCACCATCCGTCCAGCCACGTGAGTCTCAAAAATGTTAGTAGTGGCAAAGTTAAAGACTTTTTCCAGAGCCACCTATGAAAATGAAGGAAATATGTTCAGATATCATCACACAGTACTATGGAAATATACTTCAGTGTAAAAAAGTTTGTGGTATGTAAGATTTTTACAGTAAAGACATTTATAATGTTACAAATTATTTATATTTAAAATATATATTTTTTACTTTCTATGTATCAAAGCATCTGGAAGAATATGTATCATGTGACACTGGAGATTGGAGCAGTGGCTACTGAAAATTCAGGAATTGCCATCACAGGAATAGATTACATTTTAAATTAAATTTAAATACAACACAATTTTAAATTTTAGTAATATTTCAAAATATTACTGTTTTTAATGTTTTTTTTATCATAAAAAAAGCTCAGGTAAAATGTAAAAAATTCAATTAAATAAAAAAATCTTACTGACCACAAACTTTTGAGTGGTAGCATAAGTTATGACTAGGTTTGACTCCATGTGTGTGTTTATAATAACCTGGAATATTTCTATAGAGCATTGTGTGAGGATAGTGCAGAATGTGGAGGACAGGCCCAGCTCCACCAGACTCTCCAGATGAGTCAATTTCTCTGTCTCCATCTCCTCCCGAGTCTGTTCCAGTGTACTCGTGTCAATCAGTGCAAAACATCTAAATACACAAACATGAGAGGGAGAATGAGGATACAAAAAGAAATACACATGCACAGTATTCACAGACAACAACAACAGTTCTCAGAGTTCTGTACCTATCAATGAATTGAAGAACAAAATACTCAAACTCTGCCGATGCGGAACACAGCTCTTTTTCCACCTGCACAAACACAATCAATGAAAAGATTCAGCTGCACATTAGTTATGACATGTAAAAAGACTAATGACAGGAAGATATCTCACCTGTGTGAGGTCATTTCTTGTCTGAACAGCAGCTGAACAGTCCACCAATGGCACAAGAGTAACAAAAGTTGCTAAAAACTGGAATGTTATCTGAAAAAAAATAAAAATAAATTGAGAACATACAGACATCTATAAAACTATTTGCTGGTCTTGGACAAAAAATAAATAAAATCCAGATTTAAATTTGTATCGTAATCCTGCCTGAAACTGGAATAGTGCCTGGTTGCTGCACAGTGTTATACTTTAAATTGCAGTATGATATTTTTTAAATATATATCAGTATTCATTTGAATACAGTATTTGTAATATTTGTATTTATTATTATTTATATAGTTTAATTAAGTAATAAAGTGTAGGTAATATTGTTATGGGCTTTTCTCATTTTTTTTTTTTTTTTTTTACTTCACTTTAATTTATATTTATTTCAATTCTAGCACTTATTTTATTTCAGTCAACTGGTGATTTTACATAACTGCCCAGAACAGACTCTCACCATGCACTTGCTGAAGTCGTTGGGGTCGACCCCAGGCAGAGCCCTCATGAGGAGAGGCAGCATGTGTGTGGGGCCCTCTGGAAACCTCTGGCCCCCAGCCACCAGGCTCTGTGCCACACCGATCATACAGCTTAGGGTGGCGGTCAGCTGGTGAGGCTCAGTGAGGGTCTCCATGGCAGGATATGTCCTTAAATGAGACGGAGAACAGGAGAAATGTGTCTCGAAAAGGCTTTTATGTGATAATGTCAAACCCATCATCCACTCGTCATCAATTTATTCTCTCAATTCTAAACTACCAAGGGTTGTTAACAAATCAAATTGTACAAAACATCTATAAGATTATTTTACTCTTAAAATTGTTCATTTAAAATATATTAGCACGTCCAGTTAAAAAGAACAACAAACAAAAACTTACTTCTCCAGCAATGGAGGAATGACTAGCTCAGGTCTGAGCAGGGCAAGGTTTTGCAAGGCCTGGGCAGCATCCAGGCTGCCAGTTTTGCTAAACATCGCCAACAGGACGGGCTGCTTCATGCTTTCCACAAAGTCTGTGATGTCTTGCTCACTGAGAAGGTGGCTCTTGGGAACAGGAGTCAGCCACGTTGGCGTCCGGTAACGTTCTCGATGCAGTCGCTTCACAACGCTGGCAGGTAAACGCTGAAGGAGCTTCATGAGTTTCATCTAGGGATGGACGGATGGAGCCAAACAAATAACACGGGTATTTATAAATTAAAAAAACTATTTTTTTTATATTATTTGATATTTGTCCATTATTAGGTAGTGTAATAAGGGAAAAAAAGGGCGGAATGAACTAGAAATGGAGCAATGACCATAATGATATTATTACAACTGGGAAAACAGACCCACATATCTAATGTGTCTGCAATTATGAGTTTTATTTAGACACGTGTCATTGAAGCCTAAATAAATAAAGCAAACATGGATTAAATGAAATGTTAGCTCTACTGTGCCTTTACTGTCAAAAAAATGGCACTGCAACTGCCATTTGATCAAAGGGATGAACTTTGGGATCGACTTCTGATACCCATCTCACTGAGTGAGCATGTTGGCCTTTGGCACATTCCTTCCTGCAATAAAACATTTTGTACCCTGTGATGCCCACCGCAAACCACACAGTTCATTTGCATCAAAGGAAGAACACTTTCTGGGAGCTTTTGAAAACAAATCAGATGTTCCACAGACTGCACACATCTCAGCAACAGCTTAAAGAGGAAGACAAAGTAATATTGCAACAATGTGGCGACAGTAAAAGGACAAAGCTTTCACAGGGTTTACTGTGACATTTGAAACTCAGAACTAGATGCTTCCCTCAGTCAGCAAGCATGCATCCCTGGAAAGATAAACTATCCTGTTGTCTATGAGGAGATGTTTCTAGAAAAAGAATGGCATGCACTGTTGATAGCAGCAGTTTGTTTCAAACGGACAAAGGTGCAAGCTTTTAAAAAGCACTCTGGGTTACAGATTAGCAGCCTTTACTGTTCATTTTTTTGTTAATTTTATTAATTAAATGGTTTATGTTCAATTATTTGTTTATACTTACAAATATTCTAATACAAGATTTATACTTCATGTATTATTTAGCATTTGATAGAGTATTTATTTCAGATTCAGAAATCTCCATCAGTAACTCACCAGCCAGCGGCCGTGGTTAGAAGGGTGAAAAAACGAGGTGATACTGTTGAAAAGGCCACTGAGCTGGGTCTGGGTCTGCTTACTGGGCCCTCCCTAAAATACATGATTAAATATAAAATAAATGTATTAATTAACATCCTGGTGGTTTTGGGCATTTCAATAGCAATTAAAAGCATAGGTGCTTCATTTTACCAGCAAAGCAGAAATCCAGATGACCACATGACTGATGTCATAGGCATTTGTCAGATATCTGGAAACCAGCATCTGACTGGATCCTACAGGAAGATTAAGACTCCTTAAGATCCTAGTGAAGATCTGAAAACAGAGACAGAATATAAACTGTGTAACCAGAAACACTGAGGCAGCTCTGGACTGAATGCCTAATCTGAATGGTTTATGTTACCTTGGGAATATAAGGGTCCCAATCTATGTAACCAATGTTGTCATTGGCCAGTCGTGCAAAAAGACTGACGAGATTCTGGAACAGACAAAATCGGGGTTGATACTAATGTAATGAATTACCAAAGCTGTTAAAATTCAATAGTGAGGCAACTATACTTACGACTTCCCAGCTTGGAAGATTCTGCACCGACACCCACAGGCTTATCAACTCATCAAACCAAAGTCTGCAGAAATGCACAAACCAAAATACTTACTTCATGGAACTTGGCATAACAAAAAAGTATTTACTATTAAAGTCCATGAACTTTGGAAAAAAATATCATTTGCATCAGATGTGTAACAGTTACATAATATACGCTATTTTCCATTTCAAGTTAATTTCTATGACAACAACTTTGCATTAACTTGTTATTCTAGTTTGTGAGAATTGTAAGAAATTCTATTTAATATAAAAACAACATATATCATGGTTGTTCCATACATCTGTCATGATGCATTCTGCATTTCATGATAAATACAATACTATTAGAAGCTTGGGGTCAGTACGACCTTTATTTTTAAGAAATTAATTCTGAAAATTGTTTGAAATTCAGCTTTGCCCATCACAGAAATAAATTACATGCTAAAATATATTCAAGCTAAAAACATTTATTTTAAATTGTAATGATACTTCACAGTGTTAACGTTTTACTCTACTTGTGATCAAATAAGTGCAGCTATGGTGAACAAGAGAAACTTCTTTCAAAAATTCGACTGATTCCAGGTTTTAACAGTAGTGTACGCGTGTGATTTCAGTCAAGTCCATTACAAAAACCAACAGGACTGACTGTGCAAGTTAAAGCAGACTGAAAGATTGTCATAAGGTTCAGGCAGTGCTCACTTAAAACCCTTATCATGCAGCTCTGGGGGAAGAGTGGTGGGCAGGAAGAGGTCGAAATATCCCATGGCCTTCTGCATAGTCTCGTCAAACGGGCACATCAGAGGTCTCCATTCATCCAGCATCTCCTGTGTGGCTGATTCTGGGAAATATCTGCACGCATGCACACAGACACACACAGAATCATTTTTTTTTTATCCTGTTGCTGATATCCGTTAAGTTTTATGCACAGATATGACAATACTAAAACTTTGTGATGTGCCATTTAATTATCATGGTAAACTTTATGCAGTACAAGTAACTGGATAAATGGTTAATGTGCTTTAGTTAAAGGATTATTTTCTGCTGGTCTAAGCCACATCAGGAATCCTGACATACACCATGCGGGACTTCCTGTCAAGTCCATCCATGAGCATTCTGTAAACCAGGGTCCATCAAATCTTGTTGCGGAGGGCCAATGTGCTGCAGAGTTCAGTGCCAACCCTGATCAAACTCAACTACCTTTGATTTTCTAATGATCCTGAAGACATTTGATTACCATTATCAGGTGAGTTTTATTAGGGTTAGAGCTAAACTCTGCAGGAAAGTGGATCTCTTGGGCCAGATTTGAGGATCCCTGCTGTAAACGGTGCATTATTTGGTCAAACTGAAGGTACGGCCTTCACTGGCCAGGCACATGATCACCTTTTCTGTAATCCTACTGTAGATGAGCTGAGAGGAGCTTTGAACATGCAGTCTCACCTCACCCTAAATATCTTCCATAGAGTCCCTTCTGTGTTTAAGTGCAAATAAGGCAAGCAAGCCAAGCATACTTTTTTTTTTCCTGTTTCTATTTCACTAAGATCATTAAAAATATCTTTCAGTATTGAACTGTTTTTATCCCAATTTGCTGGATATGATGTTGTTTTTGACCTCCTGCTGAAGAAGGGATAGCACTGATCCTAGGAGACTGAGTCGCAGGGTCAGGAACCTCCCACAAAGCCAAATTAAAAGAGCATTAAATAGGATTAACAGCTTAAGGACATCATGAAACAGAAGATATGCAAGTACTGTACTTACGGTCTGCAGTTCTTGATTAAAGCCTTCAGAACTGCTTCCACTGAGCTGCAAACGGAAGAGAAACTTGGAAGTGACCAACACTGGATACAACAGCACATTGTAATTCCATGCAAAAACAATTCTACAATGAACAAAACCAACACAATAGTGTTGTTAGACACACTCATGCATCACAAAATATTTTATGTTATATACCCATAAAGGCAGTGAAGAAAACCGAGGTAGAGGAATTTTGGGGAACAGTTTTTATTGGGGTCATTTTATTTGAACACAGCTGTGCTGTGAAATGATGGGCATATTGGGGGCTAATGGTCCATCTGTGACCTATATGCTGCTGAAAAGCTGGTCAGTGCAGTCCTTTTAAAGTTTTATCAACCCCCTTACTCTTTGCATCTAAAGTAGAGGGGATACTTCATGAAGTTCTGATCTTCAATACCAAAACATCAAATCACATTCATCAGTTGCATGAAATCCATCAAACACATGCACCATGAAAACCACACAGCTAAACAAATGTAAACAAGCCAGTGAGCGTCACCAAAAAACTGCAGATATGTGACATCCAGACAGGGCTTCTGAACCTGATGATCTTTGTTTCGAAACTGGCCAAAGTTATCGTTTACCTCTGTACTCATACAGAAAAAAGAATCTCTCAGTAGGGATTCACTGTTGCAGCCCATGTAGGAGGAGCCAACAAGGATACAAGGAGTATCAGATGTCTGCATTAAATTGAATGGTGGAAAACAGACTCTACAAACACGCTCAGCACTCAGAAACAACAAACAATACAGGGCGTTGATACTGAGAGCAACAGAGTGTTACTGAATGCTGTGAGAGCAGCACTGTGTGAGTCCTGAGTCCAACAGCCTGTTGGAGTGTCAGTACTTTTTTGTGCAATGTGACATGCATCTTCTTTGGTAAAAGTGCACTCAGTAATTTTATATAATATTAATATTTTAAAATAGTTATATAATGTTTTATATCAAATCAATATACAATATTAATTGTATTTTCTTATTATTCCCATTATGATTATTCCTCTACACACACACTTCAGAAACTCTAAATTACATACAGTAAATGGTCGCCAATTTGCTGTTCTGTAAAAACAGAAAAGCAACAGCTTGCTACTTTAAAAAAAAAATCTGTTTGGGATTGTTTATAATTTAAATAATACATGCAGAAAATATCTAAAAGTATACCAAAGGCATCAAATGCATAGAAGCAGCAAAGTCAGACATGGATCCATTTTGGCATAAGTATTTCAACAGAAACTAAAATTTCCAAAAAGCCAACAGGTTTATTAGACCAAAGAACATAAATTTCATTGATGTATACAGCAGGGCTCTAGACTCATTCTTCCTACTGGTCACACTAACACATGATTTGATCACACTTTTTTTTTCATGAGATTGATCAATGCATGCTTGATGCATAGTTTTTCTGTTATCATTGTTTATAGTTATATGGTAACAAAAAAAAAGAAATCTCACTTTTTGAATGTCAATATGATCAATTAGTATATTTGTCTACCATTATTATTGACACAGTCAATAGACAATCTCACATTCTTTGGCAGAGGTGTCTGTTTCACGATCAGTCATAAATGATAGATAGTGGGCTGAGGAATTTTTGTCAGCTGTCTTTTTTTCGGATATTGTCTGCTATTACTCCTATAAATTGGGCACAGGCCATGTCATTGGCATAACTGATGCTGCACTGTGCCGTGGCTCTGCGGCACGATGTATGGATTGAAGCAGAGCCGACCATGTCAAATTTTAACTTGCACATTCTCAAAAAATGGTAGCAGTCTAGAACCCTGTACTGTATGAGATGGAAAAAATATGATGATCAGCAAGCAACAAAAAAGCAGTGAAAGCCAAAAAAAAAAAAAAAATTATTGAGTGCACTCAAAAATTAACAAAGTAACATGGTCCTTACCACCTCTGAGCAAGTTTAACGATTATGTGTTTAGAGGAAGAGCGTGGCCGCAGAGAACTGAACATGAGAGGAGAAAAAAAAAAAGACAGGTTCACTCAACACTTCTCATCTACTTAAACAACATTTTTATTTGACGCTCAACATCAGCACCAGTTTTATGATGTGTGCAGATTCTCACAATAAAGCAGGCTGAGCATGCTTCTGACACAATCTTCAAAATAGGAAGCTGAGATATAAGTTATTAGGATCATTTTACTGAGTAGATATGCAAAAGTGATAAAGCAAAACAGATCCCTTTAAAAAAAAAAAAAAGATGTATTTTTTAAATATTTTGAGGAAAAAAAAACTATTTTTGCTTTAATCAATCCATTTTTGTGTAATGTTTTTGATGGGATATGCATGTACCTGGGAAACCAGTTCAGGCCGAGGTGCTCTGTCTTTGAGTACAGGATCCCATCCTGCAACTCATAAAGGGGTCGCCATGGCAATTCCAAGTCCTCTCTTGAAAGCAGCTCCTTCTTCCTTGAAGGCAAAACCATTTAAAAGAGATGATTTTCTTTATATAGTTTGTTTGTGCCACAGGTGTGAGTGGATATTCAAATCTCATGAGCTGTTGTCTGTCACTCCACGATAATAATAAATTAGTTATTTGTAAGCAGTAATGTACAGTCATAATTGCATTGATGTGACGTGAAGATTACATGTCTACACAAATAAACATAAAATGAAGATTTTAATTATTGCATCTTAATTGTACATTAGTTTCTGCTAAAAAAGCCAGTTAATTTCAATGTAGAAAACAATCATTAAAAAAATAAAGAAAATGAAGGAAGCATGTAAGAAGTCCATCTTACTTCAGCAGGGTGATGAGGAGACGGGCGAAGCTCTGGATCATACTGATCTCCAGTTTGGGGATGGTGACCAGCTCGTACAGCAGCTTGATAAAGAGCACATGGTCCTCTTTGCTGAACTTTCTTCCATACAGTCGCATATACCTAAAGGACAAGAACGGATAGTGGGTTTTTTAGTATTAAAATGTAACACTTTATTCAAACTATATGACATCTCCATCTGATATTAACAGTTAGGACGGTGAGTTGTATGGTACGAAACAGATCGGCAATTGTCTATTTTATAAATGAGAGTGTTATTGTTCTGACCCTGAGCTTCCAATTCATGAAATTCTGTTTGATTAGTGTAGTTATTATACATCATAGCATCAATAATGTGAATTTATGAATTAAAAAAAGAGAAAAAGAAGATCAAATTCAAATTGCAATACAAAGGATTTCCATTTGGATGTTTTTAGTTGCTTCATGCTGAAAGGTGAAGACAAAAGCAACAGGTGATACCCAAGCAAATCACTTTAATTAGAAGATTTAGGTCAAGTTGTCGAAGCTTGATTTCCATTGAAATGGAAGTTGGCTCATGGCTGACCAGACACAATCAAATAATTTAGGTCAGACCAGGATACCACAGCTTCCGTGCTTGGGCTGGAAATGCCAATGGCTTGCCAAAAGAGGGTTTTGTTGGGATATTTTCTGGAATAGTAGAGATAAAGAAAGCCATGTCCTAAACACCCAAGGGCACACAGAGACCAGTCCCAACACAAACACTGGGACATCTCCAAACATAGACATAGCTTGCATTCTGGGCTTACTGAAAAGGAAGACAACCTGGAGAGATACAACACAAGATGATTCATTAATACATTCAGTGAGGAAGTATGTGATTACACAAATGTCTTGGATGACATTGAGGACAATATTTCAGTGCATGTTTACTGTTTACACCAATGAGTATTGCATCTTATAGAGTCACACGCAGTCTGACATCAGTGACTGTTTGTGCTTGTTGTGCTCTTAAAATAGTATTGAGTGTTGAAACCATGACCAAGTCATTTTGCAATCACTGACAAAATATTTAGCTTGTTAAACACCAGTCAATTCATTACTTTCACTGTAATGAACACTCAAACCAATAACTTATTATCTCAACACACCAAAAACCAAAACATAATCATGGTGCCCAAGCTACTTGGATTTCTCAACACTGGCTCATAAAAATAAGAAACCAAACAACTCGAGGTAATAGGGATTTTATACAATACCAAGTTAAAATATCACACACTCTTTTAAGCGTTCCAACTGAACATTCTGTGAAGTTTGTTTGAAAAAAGACGCAAGTGAAACAACGTTAGTGACTACGCATGCGCAACAGCAGTCAGCCCACACTCCCGATTAGCGCTCTATTTAAATCGCATTGGAGATATTTTTACCCCTAGATACAAAAGGGTCATTTGGTGTTCCCATGACTTTAAATAGAGCTGCCTACGGAACATCACATTTTCTGTTCATGATATTAGGATTAAGTGAATGTATTTATTATTTATGCTCATAGGACAAGCCCATAATTGAATTTCGTTGGCAGACAAAACTATCCGGATGAGTCCTGTATAATGTTTGATGAGTTATGCCTCTTAAATACTTACGTGGAAAGTTTTCTCGTCCAAAACAAGACTCCTGGCCATATCTCTCGAAGTTGGACGGCTCTGCCGAGGTTTCCTTTGATCTGTGCCAAAATTTCTTTGGACTCTTCGTCTAGTTTGTCCTTATAAGGCAGAAGTTCGTTGTAAACAATTTCTTTTTGCGGAACAAACCCTAATAATTTGGTTGCTTCTTTTTTCATATCACAGTCCCCCAAATGTGGCTCCTCCACTTCGATTATATAAGAGATAGTCATGAATGAAAATATTCCAAACAGTGATGAGCTTCAGAGAGTATAAGATAAGTAAATTACAAATTATAGAACTACTATAAATGTCAGAACCACAACAGAGTCATGGTATTTTCTTGTTGGAAGATGCGCACTGTCATCACTCGTGTCGTTTCTGAGCTCTTCAGAATAATGATGACTTCTTTTAAGCAGACCCGGTTGTTGTCATGCGTCGTATTTCTATCCGAGCGCTCCATGTATCGGTTTCCATTCAGCTGTAACTAGCCAAACACACATGCCGCAACTCCACCCTCCTCAGCTTGCGTCACTTCCACCTAAACAGTCGATCCAGGAACAGTTTATTGAGACTTGACACCGACGAGGAAATGATACATTTTACTATGACGAAGGATTAGTCCATGACTCAATTCAGAACCATCATTTTGTACCCCAAACAAACAAACAAACAAACAAACAACAACAACAACAACAACAAGCACAACAGTGTATATAATCATTTCAAAGAATTCTATTTTTAAAGACAATAAAACTTGGGACAACATCTTCATTTGTGTAAATAAAGCTTAGTCTACATATAATAAAAATATTATTACACAGAATTCAACCTGTTTGTTTTGTATAAAAACAACAAAGAATGTTATATTCGTGCAGTTTTTAGTGAATCAAAAGCACTCAAATCAGTTACTGAATTGTCAGGCAAATTTCCTGAACCGCAAATCAAGTAAGTATGTCCGTGAAATTTAAATCAGTAGTAGCCTACTGACTTGTTGTTCATACAAGTTTTTTTTGAATCAGTGGAACTTTTCGTATTGTTAGTATCTAGTAATGTCAATGTAGTTTTGATTTAATTTTTTCCAAACATTTCTTATAATTAACATTTTAAGTATGAACTAAGATTTTTTTTAAGTATTAAAAAAGTATTAAAGTCATTTAAAAAAACTTTACCATAGTAGGATTCGTAAATTAGCCTCTCGATTATTAAATTAAATACATCGTGCAGTTGACATCTCTAATACTAGAAAACATGTTTTCTGTGGGGAAATCTATTTATGATTCTGGGTTGGTCAGTTAGCCATGTAGTAAGCAGGAGCTTTAGATTCCTCTGTCACGATTGCGCAGCAATTATGATCAGATATATTTAGTGACATCTCCTCTAAAATGTGATTACTCAAGAGCTCAGTCCATGAGATCTGTAAACAAGAGGGTCTCAAAAATCCCCTCAAAAGGTCAGCAGGTTTATTACAGGGTATGTGAGCCTGTGCACATGTGACTGGGCTGTACATTTAGATCTACAGTAGCTATCAAATTCTACAGGTTTGTTTTCATCACAAAGACACCCCAGAAGAGGAATAACATATTTGTAGCTATGAAAATTCTCCTATTCCAAAAAGAGATGACAAAAAACACAATATGTCCATTATAAAGTGTACTTAATGAAATGTGCTTATATTAATAACATATTAATAGCATTGTTAATATAAGTAGGCATTATTATTATTATTGCATTATATTCTAGAAATTCTATATATTTTATATTCTATTTAAATAAAATCTATATATTGCATTTTTCCTTGTATATATATATATATATATATATATATATATATATATATATATATATATATATATATATATATATATATATATATATACCTATTAAAAGTAGTAACAGGGTAATATTTTCCAGTAGAGGTCGCCATTGTACAGACAATATGTTTGCTTCTGTAACATATTTCCCTTGTGAGTTGTACATGAGTGCAGTTCCCTTTCGAGAGTACTCTCGTACTGCGTAAGCTAGCTTACGCTATGGGAAAAGGTCCCCTTTTCCCGAGAATATGAAGCCAAAAATTATCCTTAATTTTTAAATAATGTAAAACGCAGTGCTGCAGCACAGCAGACCCAAGCGAAGCGGCTCGCGCGCTTATTGGCTGTGCTGCGGCAACTGCAGCAACCTATGGTGAGGCGGCGGAGAGTAACGAACCAATGGGGGCGCTTCGCGCCCATTGGACGTCAGAGCGCGCCAAAATAGGCGTGGCTGGAACTATATAAGCCACCGCTTCACCATAGGGATCAGATTTCATCTCCTTCAGCGATCTCACCTGCACTTCGCTGTCTTCTCCGGAGAAGCCTCTACACGCCGTCGAAAAGCCTCTCAGCGGGATAGCACTGCAACGCAGATCTGAGGACGCCGGCTCGTGCTTCATCTCGACGCCGCCTTCAGCACTCGCTTCCTGCTGCGCCATCCGGCGTGACTATATCCTTTTCAAAGCTAGTGTGTTTGCCGCTGCATCACACTTTTTTCCTCCAGAATTCGAGGCGTTGTTTCAAATGCCTCGGGCCTGCGCTTCCTGCCGAGGCCCTCTGCCCAGCGAGGACCGCCACATCATCTGTGTCTCCTGCCTGGGCCGCGAGCATGCTGAGAGCGCACTCTTCAAGGGCGGCTGCCCTGAGTGCGACGACATGGCTATATCGACCCTGCGGGCTCGATTAGCTCAAACCAGCCACGATGCTCCACCCGCTCCGCCTCTTCTCTCTCAAGTGCCGCGTAAGAAACGCCGCGATCAGAGAATGCCTGAGCACACTGCTACACGCGAGCTCACGCCGGAACACTCCCCGCGTGCCTCGCCCGCTCTCTCTCCTTCGCCTGTCCTCTTCGTGGACGAGCAGCGCCAGTCCCTGCTCACCAGCGCCCCCTTCTCCTTCGGAGCGCCTGAGACGGAAGAGGACAGACACGACAGCCTTTCTCTCGCCGCGTCCAGTAGTGAGGAATGGTCGGGCTCCATTGCGGACCCCCCCCCCTCTACAGCACCCAGCTGCACCGGACAACGCGCCGATATCGACGCGGAGCTTACTCGCGTGCTTACAAGGGCTGTCAGCGACCTTCAGCTCGACTGGTCTCCTCCAGACGAGCCCGCTAAAAGCAGGCTGGATGAATGGTTCCTGCAGGGGCGCCCTTCGGCCCCTCCGCAAAGAAACGCCCCCTTCTTCCCGGAAGTTCACAATGAACTCACGAAGTCGTGGAAAGCCCCATTCTCCACACGCTTGAAGACTTCTGTCTCGTCAGCGCTCTCCTCTGTCGACGGCGCCCGAGACCACGGTTACGAGAGCCTCCCCCCTCTCGAGGAGGCTATTGCTGCACACCTCTGCCCGCCCTCAGCCGCTGGATGGCGGTCGAAGCCTGTGCATCCATCCAAGCCGTGCCGCACCACCTCAGCTCTCGCTGGCCGAGCTTACACCTCCGCTGGTCAAGCTGCTTCGGCTCTACACACCATGGCTGTGCTGCAGGTTTTTCAGGCCAGACTTCTCCGTAACCTGGACGAGTCTGCCCCAGATACCTATGACTTTAAAGATCTCTGCAGCGCTACTGATCTAGCCCTGCGTGCGACAAAGACCACAGCACAAGCGATCGGCCGAAGCATGGCAAGCCGCGCTGTTTTAGAGCGACACCTCTGGCTCACGCTCACGGAGATGAAAGACGCCGACAAATCCGCCTTTCCGCGACCAAAACCCAGCACCGCTCTCGCTCTACGAGCCGCAAACCGCCAGAGAGACGGGGACCTCGGCCCAGGACTGTGCTGAACCCCGAGCCTCCGAAGCCCTCCTGACCTTCGGGCTGAAAAGACCGTGGTTAAGTCCCGCTGCGGCCGGACCACCACACAAGAAACCTCACATGCTTCCTCCAATCCCCTCACTAAAGGCGGTTGGAGATGTCTATACTGCAGTAAACGAGCCTGTTACAATGCACGCATGCCTGCACACAAACGCCGTTTTCACGGCGACCTCAATAAAGCACAAAAAGAGCTTTTTCTATGTAGGCAGTGTGCCCACTACACAGTACGCACCCCTACATGTATACACACTCCCCCAAGTGTCACAAAGACTCACTCGGGTCTCCTTTCATGCCCACCTTCCCGCTCGCGCCGGAGGTGCTCTAAATGTAGCGCGCGTGCCCACTTCTCAGTGCGCAACCCTACAAATAAGCGCTGTCACCACAGTGTCACAAGCACAGCATACTCGAGCTACTGGTCCCCTCATAACAGGCGGCCAGTGCCCGAAGCACATTCAACCCATAGCCGCACGAGCCGCTGCATGGCAGGCCATCCCCGGCATATCAAATTGGGTTTTGAATATAATAAAACGAGGTTACTCGCTCCAGTTCGCTCGCAGACCGCCGCGCTTTCGCGCCGTGGTCGAAACGAAAGTGAAAAGCGAAATGACACACGTCCTTCGCGCCGAACTGATAAACCTTCTTGCAAAAGGGGCGATAGAAACTGTCCCCCCTGCGCAGCGCGAGTCAGGCTTTTACAGCCGCTACTTCCTCGTACCAAAAAAGGATGGCGGTCTCAGACCCATCCTAGATCTCAGACGTTTGAACAAAGCGCTTATGACGCGATCGTTCAAAATGTTAACTACCAAACAAATACTCGCGCAAATTCGCCCGAGGGATTGGTGTTTCTCAGTGGATCTGAAAGACGCTTACTTTCACATTCAAATAGCACCCCATCACAGGCCATTCTTGAGATTCGCCTTCGAGGGGCAGACTTATCAGTACATGGTTCTTCCATTCGGCCTCTCCGTAGCGCCCCGTACGTTTACACGGTGCATGGATGCCGCTCTCGCACCCCTGAGAATGCGGGGAGTGCGAGTATTGAACTACCTCGACGACTGGCTAGTTTTAGCCCATTCCGAGGAACTACTGACGACACACAGAATCTGGATCCTCAGCCATTTAGAATGCCTGGGTCTCACGATCAACACTGTCAAGAGCGCTCTGTCTCCCAGCCAGAGGATTTCCTTTTTGGGGATAGACATAGACTCTGTGACATGTACAGCGCGTCTGACGTCACAGCGCGCTCTCACTATTCAGCATTTAGCCGTGTCGTTCAAAGCCGGGTCTCTTTACCCGTTCAAACGATTTCAGGAAATGCTAGGTCTGATGGCATCAGCCTCTGCGGTTCTCAAACTGGGCCTGCTGCGCATGCGCCCACTACAGCGCTGGCTGAGAGACCGTGTTCCAGCGCGCGCCTGGATTTCCGGCCGCGCGCGCATCAGGGTGACCCACGGCTGCATCACAGCTCTGGCCCCTTGGAAAATAGCCAACTGGTATCAGTTAGGCGTAAGCACGGGCGCTGTCTCGAAATGGAAAGTAGTCTCGACAGATGCATCCAACCTCGGTTGGGGCGCCCTGTACGAGGGCAGGTCTGCCTCCGGCCTCTGGTCGAGCCCGGAGCGACTGTTACACATAAACTGTCTGGAGATGATAGCGGTCGAACTATCCCTGAAAGCTTTCCTCCCATTTTTAAAGGGCCACCACGTTCTGGTCAGATCAGACAGCATGTCAGTGGTGGCCTACATAAATCGCCAGGGTGGTGTCAGGTCAGAAACCTTGCACACCCTGACCGAGCGTCTTCTGACATGGGCACATTACAATCTGCGCTCGCTAAAGGCAGCGCATGTACCTGGCATCCTGAACCGGGGCCCGGACATGCTTTCCAGGGCGAATGTTCCCCCTGGGGAGTGGTCTCTTCACCCACAGACGGTTCAGTTGATGTGGAGCATCTTCGGCAGGGCAGAGGTCGACCTCTTCGCCTCAGAAGACAACGCTCATTGCCCAATATATTTTTCAAAGAGCAGGGACGCGCTGGCCCTCGATTGGCCCAGACGCCCGCTTTATGCCTTCCCACCGGTCGCGATGCTACCGCAGGTCATCGATCGGGTCAGGAAGAGCAGATGTGCTATGCTGCTAGTAGCCCCACTCTGGACGACCCAACCTTGGTTCTCCGAGCTGATGCAGCTGTCCAGTACAGCCCCATGGCCAATACCGCTGCGGAAAGATCTCCTCACGCAGCTGAAGGGCGCGCTCTGGCATCCCCACCCCGAACTTTGGGCCCTTCATGTATGGCCCCTCAACGGGTACCCGGGAACCTCCCTGAGGGAGTGTTAAAGACCATTACGGAAGCCAGAGCGCCCTCAACCAGGCGCCTATACGCGCAGAAATGGTCAGTGTTCTCCACCTGGTGCGGGACACGGAACCTAGACCCTCACTTATGTGACGTGACGGAGATACTCTCCTTCCTACAGGAGCGTTTAGATGCGGGCAGATCCCCGTCTACGCTCAAAGTGTATGTGGCAGCCATTGCAGCTTCTCATGCTCCGGTGGCCGGCCTATCACTGGGAAAAAATGAACTGGTCATTCGTTTCCTTAAGGGAGCTCGTCGGATGAACCCTCCCCGACCCCCTTCAATCCCTTCCTGGGACCTGTCTACGGTCCTAGAGGCCTTAAAGGGCCCCCCTTTTGAACCGCTTCAGTCTGTCGATATGAAGCTTCTTTCGTTCAAAACCGCTTTTCTACTGGCTCTGGCCTCAGTCAAGCGAGTGGGGGATTTACATGCGCTATCTGTAAGCGCTGACTGTCTCGAGTTTGGGCCTAATGACTCCAGAGTCATTCTCAGACCAAGACACGGCTATGTCCCCAAGGTGCTCTCAACACCGTTCAGAGCGCAGGTCATCTCGCTGTCAGCCCTTTCCTCGCAAAGCGACGAAAGCAACGCGAGCTTCATCTGCCCCGTCAGGGCTCTTAAAACCTATATTGCGCGCTCCGCCTTATTCAGGAGGTCGGACCAGCTCTTCATATGCTTTGGTGGGCGCACCCGAGGTCTCGCCACCACGAAGCAAAGCCTATCGCGATGGATAGTAGACACTATCTCGCTGGCTTACAAATCTAAGGGCCTTCACTGCCCGTTCGACATCAGAGCCCATTCCACCCGAGGTATGGCCTCGTCATGGGCGTGGTCCTGCGGGAAACCACTGGATGATATCTGTGCGGCGGCAGGCTGGGCCTCTCCGTCCACATTTATTAGATTCTATAATCTGCAAGTCCCTGCCCTGCAGGCCAGGGTACTTTCTATATAGACGTGCTAAGCCTTATCACGTCCCCCTTTTTTCGTTCCCTATATAAAGCTCACTAAGGTTGGCTGTTGGGACTGGGATTTCTCCTGCTATAAATCCCCGAGCTCTCGCCTCGGGCTGTGACAGGTCGAGGTTCCCGAGCACGCACAGCGTTTTACATTGTGTTCCCATAGCGTAAGCTAGCTTACGCAGTACGAGAGTACTCTCGAAAGGGAACGTACTCGGTTACTAACGTAACCTCGGTTCCCTGAGATGAGGGAACGAGTACTGCGTAACCTGCCGTGCTATGTGCTCGGACCGGGTGATCGCTTCAGTCGATTTAAAACCTGATCCCTATGGTGAAGCGGTGGCTTATATAGTTCCAGCCACGCCTATTTTGGCGCGCTCTGACGTCCAATGGGCGCGAAGCGCCCCCATTGGTTCGTTACTCTCCGCCGCCTCACCATAGGTTGCTGCAGTTGCCGCAGCACAGCCAATAAGCGTGCGAGCCGCTTCGCTTTGGTCTGCTGTGCTGCAGCACTGCGTTTTACATTATTTAAAAATTAAGGATAATTTTTGGCTTCATATTCTCGAGAAAAGGGGACCTTTTCCCATAGCGTAAGCTAGCTTACGCAGTACTCGTTCCCTCATCTCAGGGAACCGAGGTTACGTTAGTAACCGAGTACGTTTTGTTTCATTTATCCATCTGCAACCAACTACTGATGTTCTTTATTCAGTTTCCTCCAGTTAAAGGGACAGTCCACCTAAAAATTAAAACTCTGTCATAATTTACTCACTCTCATGTTATTCAAAACCTGTATGAAGTTCTTCTGTGGAACATAAAAGATTTTGTACTGTCTATCTATCTATCTATCTATCTATCTATCTATCTATCTATCTATCTATCTATCTATCTATCTATCTATCTATCTATCTATCTATCTATCTATCTATCTATCTAGTTTGTCTGTCTGTCTGTCTGTCTTTTCTTCAGACAGTGGATAGATTCAGCTTGAATTATAAAGGGAACTAACCATATATCGCCAGCCATTAGATATGAGTATAAAAGATATTTAATGCTTAAATGGCAACATCAGACAGTGTGGGACTCAGTAAATTGTGTCTAGCAGCAGGCCATATATAAAGCTGTGGTTTAGGCACAGTGGGAGGTCTGATTTCTGCTGTAAAGGCACACACCCACAGCAGTTGGAGAATCATTAAGTTCTGGAAAAATGAGGGATTTGGCATGCCACACATTTGGATTTATTAATTTATGAATATCTTTGGAGCTCTGTTCTTTCCACAGAGCATGGCGTGCTATTCATTGATTCATTATTAGAATTTTAACTGGGCTGTACTCATTGTGAACCTGATAAGGTCAACGGTTGAGTGGAGTCAGTACAAGACATTTCAGCACCCCGAGTCCATGTACAAACCTGAATGTCAAAGATAAACTCTCAAGCTTTATGTAACTAAGAAGCTATACGGCAGAGCTTTCAGCTATAAACTCAAGCAGTCACGAGTGAATCATAAAGGTGCTGGTTCATGTTCTGGGAGCTCAAAGCCTTTTTTCACTTGCCTTCCAGGATACTGAACTTCCGACCAGGTCTAATGGAAACTACTTTATGTTTTCACATTGACATGTGATTCTCCAGAACACTAAGAAACACCCTTGCCATTCCGACCGGTGCTGTTTGAGCAACTCTCTAACCCTGCAAACAGACAAACAAATATTTCTGACGGTAAACTGAAACTCAACCAGCAATGTCAAGCATAGACACAATATTTACTCATCCTGTCATAAATCATAATGAAATGCCCTTTTAGCCATTAAAGGAACACTCCATTTTTTTTTTTTTTTTGGCGGGGACATAGCCTCATTTTCCAACTCCCCTGGAGATAAACAGTTGACTTTCACCACTTTCGAATCCATTCAGCCAATCTCCGGGGTCCGTTGGTAGCACTTTTAGCTTAGCTTAGCATAGATTACTGAATCTGATTAGACCGTTAGCACCTCGTTTAAAAATGACCAAAGAGTTTCTATATTTTTCCCCATTTAAAAGTCGACTCTTCTGTAGTTAAATCATGTACTAAGACAGATGGAAAATGAAAAGTTGTGATTTTCTATGCTGATATGGCTAGGAACTATATTCTCATTCCGGCATAATAATCAAGGAACTGCCATACAATGGGTGCAGCAGGTGAGGTGATATTACTCAGAGCCTAGAAACAGTCCCTATCAACTCTACTATTGCCAGTAACTACACTAACTGTCTTGGGATTATTTTCTGTGCTGATGTCCAGCTCATCCTGCTGGGGTTTATTTTACAATAGTTGCAATAATTATCCTTTGCTTAATACTTGGCTATTTGCCAAACATAGCACACAATCAAATCAATTGTTTTACTAGGGTTAACTGTACTTTGATCTTCTCAGAAACATGTAAGTATCTTCTGTAGCTTCTGAAGGACAGTACTAAATGAAAGAATATGTTATGTTGTATAATAATATCATCATCTGGCTTTATCTGTTCCCTTGCAGAAACATGTAATCATTTGATTGTTTCTGTTTCAATGCAGAAGTGGCTCTGACAAGTTTCAGACGCCTGTGATGCTCGGCCACATTTGTTAACATTTATACTATTTGGTTGACAGCACTTGCTAACTTCAAGTCCAGTTTAAGAAGAATTTACCTTAATGTTTACCAAATGTGGATTATGGTGCAGGTCTTCAATCCAATGTTTTTACTGTAGTGCTAAACACATTAACAAGGCTGCAAACTGAATGAGAATGAGAATTAGGATTCTAAAACTGAAAGTGTGAAATGAGTTCAAGAGGAAGATTTAAAATGCAACACTTAATTTCTTCCACATGTTAAAAGAACAGTTGTTTCTGGAAAAGAACCAGATAATGTCTCACTTAAGGTCCATAAGGGAACCCAGGTACTGTTAAAGACTTTACTTTTGAGGACTGGTGTAATTAAAGATCCTGGCCTGATGCCTCTTCATTTAGTTTTATCAGCAGTAGTTGGAAATGACAGTAGTCTTTTAACTTGTTTATCTCTTCAAGCCAGTTGCTGGCTTGTTAAAATGTGCATATTTATGTCTCTTCGGCCTAACTGCATTTACATCATATCAATGGTATCTTGGCTTCGACACTAAAGCAGCTGCAAGTCCCAAATGTCAGTTTGCGTTTTGAAGCGGTCTCCAGGAGATCACAAAGGACTTGGAACCCTTTAAAATGTAAGCAAAAGGGATCAAAATTTGTGATGAGGTTTACAAATGCCTAGCACATGCAATTACAGTGTAATCATGGGAAAGGATGTAGCTGGATAATGTCTGGCTTTTGTCATTTCATTGCAAATTAAACTTATTCAACAAGGTTCTCATATGCTATTGTGGGATGTTTGCACAACAGTGCTCTTTATTTGTAGTCTTTGGGTATTACTGGAATATTTGGGCTTTGAATGTGATTTTAAATGCTTTCCGTTTGTCACTCCCTACTGCCACTTAAAACCTGCCACTGCCACTTAAAAAAAACAGCGGATGTGGGAAATCACTGCTAGAATATCATCATATTGTTTATGCAACAGTTAGTGTTTAACTGGGTATTATTGTGTGTAAATATGCACAGTATTTAAATGTACATTACTACTTATACGAAGAGACAAGACTCAAAGTCGATTGAGGGCAGTTGTGATGATGTTTAATGGTCCCAACAGCCAATTTAGCCACTTGGTAGCAACCATCTTTTTCAAGATAGTTAAAAGCTGATACTTAAAACTCACAATGGGGTATTATTGATGTATTTTATGTTGCTGTATAACATGAGAAGACTGAGATGTGTTAACCACATACCTTATTTCAAATGAAAAACCCACTGACTTCAGGACGATGTAACCGGAAGTCATTTCTGGGTTTTGGCCTACAAAAATGTCATCCATGTGGCACTATTTTTATACAAAATACTTGTTAAAGAGATAGCTCACCAAAAATAGTCATGTCATCATTGAACTAATGGCTGTACATGCTTTGCCAGAGCATAAAATCACATGCACTCATCTATATTCAAGTGAGCTTTGGAGAGAATTGTATATAATCTCACGTTCCAGTACTTTTAAGTATCTTTGTGCATGAACAGTTAAAATAGTTGTTTAGCAATTAAGGAAAGACATGATGCAGGGTTTATGACAGTCACATCTTTTAAAAGCAATCATACATCCTATTATAGTATTTGGAGCTACTCCAAAACACCAGTCCAAATGAAAAACTGTGTCTAAACCTTTTATTAAAGAAAAACCTGTGAGAATAGAAGTTTTTCTGGGGGCGTTGCATAAAAAAATCAAAAGCATTGAACTTTTTACAAAATGTAAAAAATGGTTATGAAAATAAAATCATTTAACAAGCAAAAGAAAGACAAAACAGATGAATGTTCAGGCTCTAAAGATCTGGACGATGAATGACAATCTCTTATGTATGAGAGTCTCTGTTTCTCTGATTCAAACAGAACTGTTTGTCCTGTTACGTACCACAACATTTTCTTTAGTAAACAGAAAAAACATAAGAAACTAAAGGAAAAAGTGGTTCAAGACCAGCAAATTTGTGTTAAATGTAACACATGCAGCATGGCATCACAAAACGAAACAATAGTACACTCATTCTGACATTTGAAAATCACTTTTTACATAGGCATGAAATTGCATTATGGATGTCTGGAAGTGCAGCAATAAAAAAGTACTTTAAAAAAAAAAAAATATTTCTGCAATAATCAAATTTTGTCAGTGTAAACAAATAAATTAGTATTTACAATGTCTAGGTTCTGAAAGCATTACCAAAAAAAAAGACATTATTTGATACTGAATTGCAAGAGTCATATAAATACTTTACACAAGTAATTATGATACAGTCTTAATATAAACATCTTCATCTCAAAGGTCTCTAAAACATTTATGCTGATCAAACCCAAATCCCCTGTTAGAATTGAGGGTTGTAGAAAAAGATGTCTCCATTACAACAACAAATTCTGCACATTGTAATACACAGGAAGTAAAAAAAACCTTGGGCAAGTAAAGCAGTTGGTGTTAAAAATGTCAGAGGAGGAAGTTTTGTGATTTTTTTTCCTCCAGATTGTTTCATTTTGTAAAGAAATACCACATACTGTATGTAATGTTGAATTAACATTACCCAAACTTTGGCTAACAAATACTGACTCAAGGACACAAAAACATTAATTAAATGTGCTTGCAGTATAAGTTAAGTCTTTCTCCTCATGAAGAGCTTTGGAGCCTGTTTTATTTTTGTATTCCACCAAAGTCTTTTGTGTTTTGTCAGAGAGTGTGAAAATCTGTTGTTGTGCTATAGTCCTTTAAGGGAGTCATTTCTTCTCTTTCTCAGTTATCTGAAAAGCAGAAAAAAAGTTTCTTGTAAAAAGAGAAAGTTTTGGCTTTGCTTTTCTGTTAAGCTATACAATATTTTAACACCTAACATAAAAAATTCAAAATGTCTCAAAATAAATTAATAATACAAATAAAATCAATTCCCATCTCTTTGCTACTTAATAAGTAATCTCAGAATGTTCACTAACAATCAGCTGTATGCATACAATACAATATAATATTTGTTTTACTTAATCTATATTAATATTAAATGTATTAACAATTTAAACGAATAACATATTTAAAACATTTATTAAAACATTATTCATATAACTATAACATTTTTTTCATAATTATTTTAATATTTATTATTTTATATATTATAATATATATTAAAATCAAATTATTTTATTTTATTCTGTTCTGTTCTGTTATTGACAAACTACTCACCTCGACACTCGTACTTGAGATCTGAGAAGTAAACCAGTTCTTGGGAAAACACGAACAGTCCTAATCTCCCTCCTGTAAAGGTTTTATCATAAACCGGCCCCGAGTCTGCCATGATCTGTTTCCCCTCATAAACCACCACTCTGGAGAAAAGGAAAATATAGAGCTGTTAACTCTACACACGTTATAGGACTCCTGTGGCAGTTAAAGGCCTTCCTGTTCCTCACCTGATGAACCCTGTCTTAGGTCTGTGGATGAGATGCCACCTGTACGCAGTGTAATCCTTCCAGCCGATATTCTTAGCATCATGCCACAGAGTGCGGACCTGCCAGACAACATGGAGCAATTAGTTTGATCTAAGCTTCTCTTGAACCCTAACAGATGTCGTATTTGATGAGCAGTCAGCCTCACCTGTCCAGGAGTGTCACCGGTGTGCCACAGGGCATTACGCAGGTGCTCCCCTGTGCCTGTGGTAGAGTTGACCACTTTCAGAGAAACTCCAGAGATGCCAAAGGCTTTTGAAGGATTCACTTCCCAGTACGTCTGAGTTATCTGCTTCCACATTACCACATAAAACCGACTGCTGGACTGATAGCCAAACACAAACCCAGCATAATCGTCATCTCTGTCAGTGTTGACGTAGAAAGTGCCACTGAAATCCACAGCGTTGAACTCATCGAAACCTGAAGAAGGATTCAGACGTTGAGGTCTCATTTACTCGATGACATCAAACTCTACGTAAAAATCATGACCAGACGGGCTACCCGGGCAGCTCACATACTCACCCACAGCAATACCAGGGTCAGAATTGGCAGTCTGAACCAACTCTTTTCCCTGATGTCTGACCACCCAGTTGGGATCGATTTGTGTAGTTCCTTTGGGGTCCAAATGCACCATCTGAAACTTCCGGAAGTCAGTGTTACTGATGGCGTCGTTCTCAGGGCACACATCCAAAATGTCTGGAATGTTGTCATTGTCAAAATCATCTTTGCAGACATCACCTCTTCCATCCCCTGTGGATAAAATTAGATTAGTTCATCATTAATCTGTTTGAATGGTTTAATCTGCCATCTAACTTTTTAACAACCAAAAACATGCACATTAATAGTATTAGTCATTCATAGTAATTTATAGTTATTTTTCTTCTTCTTATTATTATTATTATAAATTCACTTTTTAAATAATAAATTATATAAATCAATATCAACATATCAATATTTATATGAAATAATGCTTCATTTATATTAATACTTAGATTTATAAAATGTAAATTAATAATACATATTCTAAAGAAATGTGATGCAACAGTAATCAAAAACATATTATAGCCCTGCCCACAATTTAGAGTGTGGTTATATTATATTATATTATATTATATTATATTATATTATATTATATTTTATCATATATGTGACGAGTGGGGCTGGGCTGTGAGCCGTGGGAATGGAGCGAGGCCGTACCCATAGCTCTCGGCCCCACCCCACTCGTCACAATATTATATTATATTTAGTGGTTAATAATTAATACTGGTTTTATTTTTATTTTAATACTGGTTTTATTTTTTTACTGGTTTATTATTTTTTTAATAATAATAAAATAAATGAACTATTATATTCTATATTATTTTATATTATACTATAGTATATTATTATATATAATATAATTGACTATTTATTTCTTTGTTAATAATAATTATATATATATATATATACAGTATATATATTGAAAGCAATCTCAGCTGTCTTTTCATGTCATATGCATTAACATATGACTGGCTTCAAATGTGAACTCTATTAAATCCAGACTTTAGCACTCAAATAAGAGGGAAAAGTCAAGTAGGCTGCCAGCTCTTTGCTAGTGTGTCTGTTTTTACAGTAGTTGACTTTCTCGCTTTGGAACCATCTTGACACTATCAAATAAACAAAATATAATGAGGTGTGAGAAATATGCTAGCAACTGACAACTTCGACCTCCGACTGTAACCTGTTTCCATTTTCCCACCAACACAAAAAATAAGGTAGCCTTAAAAAAATGCAGCACAGTGGGGTAAACCACACGCACCCTTCAGAAACCACACGCAAGCTGTGAGAGTGTGACATCATTTTCCTTGACCCTGGCTACACTAAAGGAAATTTTCCAGTTGTAAATATGTCTAAATCTCAAAGGATGCAAAGGAGAAAAATGTGACCCAAAATATAACTAAATAAATAAGTAAATAAATATGACTGACACCTTTAAAGTTTTGTAAAGCTGGCCGTCTTTGAGCAAAAAATTACTGCCACTGTTGCATCTCTACACAGAAATGAAGTTTCAGCATTTCTATAACTGTTATTGTATGTGCATACATGTTTTCACAGTCAGTAGAAATACAGACAAACACTAGTTGTTTTAAACAATAGATTCACTTACCATCAGAGTCTAGTTGATCTTTGTTGGGCACCAGTCTGCAGTTGTCCTTGTCATCAGGGATTCCATCATTATCGTCATCAAAATCGCAAGCATCTCCTTTCCCATCTTTGTCATGGTCAGCCTGGTTGGCATTGGGAATGTAGGGACAATTATCCAGGCTGTTCTGGTGGCCGTCCTCATCAATGTCCTGATTGTTGTCGCACTCGTCACCAACTCGGTCGTTATCTGAGTCAGTCTGTTAAAGCATGCAGATGATTTTGTTAAACTGCTGCAAAACATTCCCCCTAGTGTACATTTGTGTTTTTGAGTGTGTGTTTACTGGAAAGAGTTGAGCTAGAGCCTGTTGTACCTGCTCTGGGTTGTGCAGCAGAGGACAGTTATCACACTGGTCACCCACTCCATCCATGTCTGTGTCCTTCTGGTCAGTATTGTACATGTAAGGGCAGTTATCATGCTCATTCAGAACCTCTGCAACACAAGCAAGCAATAGCATTACACTGAGCTGAATAGACCCGTTAACCATATGGAAATACAAAAAAAATCTGCATTTGCATTGATTTTAGTTAACATTAAAAAAGCACTTGGGTTTAAACCCAGCCTGGGTCTAACCACAACAGAATCCCAAGCTTGTTGAGTGTATAAACAAATTGTGAGTTTTATTAACTTAGTAATTGTGGGAATGCACGTGGTAGTTTCTCACCATCTCCATCAATGTCCACAGAGCAGGCATCTCCCTCGCCATTACCGTCTGTGTCGATCTGAGCGGGGTTGTGCTCATATGGACAGTTATCACAACGATCACCGACAAGATCTTTATCGTAGTCAAACTGCCTGGGATTGTACAGTAGAGGACAGTTGTCCTGCAGCACAGGAGAAAAAACAAGTTTAGTTTAAACAAAAACAAAACATGGCCGATTTTTTACATTATTGTTAAGAAGTCTGCCTACCGCCTCATCCATTATTCCATCATTATCATCGTCTTTGTCACAGGCGTCTCCTTGACCATCTTTATCAAAGTCCTCTTGACCTGAGTTTGGAAGGTTGGGACAATTGTCCTGCACAGGAATAGGAAAAATTATTATTTTCCTTTAACACACAGGTTTTTACTGTATTTTTGATCAAACAAATGCAGCATTGGCGAGACTTCTTTCAGTTACTGGAATTATTTTCATAAGCCTTTGCGATTAATCGGTTACATTTTTAGTCAATTAAAAGTCACAGTTATAACAAATTATGTCTTGCAGCCACAGAAGAGACAATAACTCTATTACCTTTTTACAGTGATAGGACTGGTTGGCTCCACACACCAGGTTCTGATTGGGCCAGCCATCAAGGTCAGAGTCCTCTCCGCAGATGAGACCGTCCCCAGCATAGCCGATCTTACACTCGCATTTAAACATGGGATCACTGAAGTGGCCAAGGAAGATGCACTCAGCGGACCTGTGGCAGTTGTGAGTCTTGTCTTTGCAGGGGTTTTCTTGCTCACACTCCTGAAAAATAAACAGACTTAATAATAATAATAATAAAAAAAGACTTCAGCAACTCTCAATAGCAGTCCTATTATGGCAAAAGAACTGGTTCATAGCATGGGGAGACAACTGGGAATTATGTTGTGAGGCTCTTTAAATACTTCCTATTGATAATTTCCTAAATTTTTGTTGGTTTCAGCTGTGCACAACCGGGAAGCTTATTAAAAAAGCTATTGGATCGCAACTATAAAATGTGAGACAATTCCTTACAGCCCTCTGTCAATTTACTGCTCTTGGGTGCCGGATCAAAGCTTTGCAAGCTGGAGGTTGGTGACAAACCTATTAGCTGTGGATGTTATGAAACTTTTGGACAAAAAAAGCAAATGAGTCAGCTTTCCAAGAAATCTGCAAAATTTATTCATCCGTGAGGGATTGAAGAATTAGAGCAAGATCCATATGCTTGGCCACCATTACAGGACCAAAACATTTTTTTCATTTAGAAGACATGCTTTGTCTAAAATGTCTGAGAACACACTTTTTACTCAGACAATCACTCTAGAGAAACTTGTGCAAAAGTTTGACATCTAATCTTTAGCATACATACAAAAAACATGGGAAAGAATTATACAATGAGACCAGAAGAGACCACCTGACTGACAAGCTAAAAAACAACTAGTTAATTTTGTTTAAAAGGCATGAAGTGGCAGTTGTACATAAAATAGTAGATTCCAAAATAATAGTAAAGTATGGATTATTTAACAAAAAAATACTCAGAAAACAAATAGAATATTTCACGTTTGAACTTGCGCTTTCCAATTTTCATCCAGGCTAAAGACACATTTATATACTTGTGTATAACTAACCTGTTTATTTAGCTTGGCAGCCTCTACTCCCATTCCAAAGGGCTGATTGCCTTTGTATCGAGGAGGGCAAGGCAAGCAGTGGAATCCTGGGTCTGTGTTGACACAGCGCTGAGATTCACCGCTTTTAAAACAAAGATCAGGCACCATGTCACACTATAGGACAGAAGAAGCAAACAGGAATGTTAGGAAACATGTTTTAAAAAGCATTTTTCAATAATGTTCACATTTATTTGGATTTGTTAGATTCAAATCAGTGTATCTATAGAGCAAGGGCTGGAGGAACATTTTTTGTTTGGCTATGCTTTCTATGTACAAGTAATTAAGTAATGCAGTATAACAGTTGCTTGTCACACAGCCCTAACTGCATTATGCTTTTCCCAGCTCCAGCACTTTTCCCTTTTTACCTCATTCACATCCTCACAGAATGTTCCATTGCCACGGAATCCGACAGGGCAGGGCCCACACTCCCACGAGCCGTCAGAGGAGCTGGTGCAGTCAACACCCCCAAAGCACGGGTTAGATAGACAACCATCTGAAGAAGCATTGAATAAAAAAGGAGGGGCTTTACGTTTACTCATGAAATTGATATGTATTTCATAAATCTCAAGATGATATTAGAGACATTATGCATTACGTGTCAGTCTATAGAGGGCTTCAAATAATAGCACCCACTGATAAGATGAATTTCACATGTATGCAACCATTCGAAGGTTTTTGAAAGAAGTCCCTTATGCTAACAACTTATCTGTTCAAAAATGCAGTAGAAACTGCAATATGGTGAAATATTATTACAATTTAAAATAAATATTTTCTATTTTAATGTTTTGAAATGTAATTTATTTCTGAGCTGGCAAAGCAGCCATTACTCAAGTCTTCAGTGTCACATGATCTTTCAGAAATCATTCTGATGTGCTGATTTGTTGCTCAAGAAACATTTATTATTACTATCAGTGTTGTTGTGCTGCTTAATATTTTTGACTGTTTTTTTTTTCCCAGAATTTTTTTGATGAATAGAAAGATCACAATTTATTTGAAACAGAATTTTTTTGTTATATTATAGACGTCTTTATAATTACTTTTGCTTAATTTAATACTTCCCTGCTGAATAAAAGTATTCATTTCTTTTAAAAAAACCTAACTGATCCCACTTTTAAACAGTAGTGTATCACCTTGCTTTTTAATTCCCCTGTCTCACCCAATCAGATGCTAATTCACCTTTCTCCTTTATTGTAATGGCTCAGCAATGGGGACAATCTACAATATGGTCCCATAAATATATAGCCAAACACAGTCAATGAGAGAGAATATGTGTGGAGTGAGAAATAAATTCAAATATTGGAAAGTAACATACCAACAGGGCAGTCCCGTTTGTTGCAGGAATCAGTGTCCTTGGACTCTCCTGGGCATTTCTTGCCGCCGTACTGTGGATGAGGGCTGTTACACACGCGTGTTCGTGTCCTTGTTCCTCCCCCACAGGTAGCAGAGCAGATCGCCCAAGGAGACCATGGACCCCAGGCTCCATCAACTACAAGAAGAAGAGAGTACAGTAAAACTCTGAGTTTACAGAGACAAATTATCCATGTAAACTGTTATGTTCCAAGATCATACTATGCAAACTGGTCTAATATAGTCTTAGCTTCATTTCTCAAGTGTTTAATACACAAAATAAGAAGCGCAAGGCTCCCAGCACTCACTCGGACAGGGTTTGGCTTCACATTTTTTCGTCTCTCTCCCGCTGCCCTCACAGTCCTTTCCTCCCAGCTGAGGGACGGGCGAGTTACAGTGGCGAATTCGCGTGATCTGTCCCTCTCCACACGTCACAGAGCATGACGACCAGGGGGACCACAAACTCCAACCACCATCTTGACGGACTATAATGAAAGGCAGAGATCTGGCATGGTCAACAAAAACAATGGCATATGCTGCCTTTGAGTCCTTGTAGAAGATCCTGCTCTTGTGTTTGGAAGTTGTAACTACAGAATGATGTACTTTTTAAAGGTAGTGTATTTAATGCTCTCTTCTCTCTTACACTTTAATGGCAAAGTTAAGGCATTTGTTTACCCCTAATTCAACAAAATGAAAAGGAAAGAACAAATTATAGATATGCATAAAGCTTTGTCTGAGTATATTATATTAAAATTAGTTTTTTTTTGTGTTTTCCGGCAAGTAAAACTTAACTATGATTGAAAACAAACTGCCAATAGAAAGTTGGGGCTAAAACTAAATTGTGGAGGTGTTTATGTGCACTCATCTCATAAATGCGATCATTCTTACAGGACTTGAAGACAGCGTTAACAATGACATCTTTCATTTATATTAGTAAGTCCAGAGGTATGAAGTCCAGGAATGACACAGGGCGGGACGGCCAATAAACTTGATGAAGCGATGACCACCTAGCCCACAATTCTGGAGCCATCACCTCATCCTCTCTTTGGGATTCAGCATGGGAAAGACTTGATGGTGTATTCAGGCCAGTGGTGACACAGTGAGCATTAAGTGTGCCTCCTCACACACTGTCAGCTATATTCTTTTCCCACAACCACATGGGTCTGAATATACTAACTGACAACATGAGGAGGAGAAACACTATGATTCTTTTAATATGAATCTAAAAATTCTTAATGTCTGAATACTTATAGGTATTGTTGAACGGTAATTGGCAAGTTTGCCCATCCCTGTCCAAGATACCAGGTGGTTACATTTGTCGGTTATAAGAAAACATCTGAGTCTACCATAAGCCAGAGTTAGCACTGGTACACCACAAAGAGCCATATGCCACTCATTAAAACCTCACTGAGCATAAGTGATGAATACCAACTCGTTCCCTCGCCGATGGAAAAGAGTTTATCTATTAGCACACGCTTCATAAATATTTACAACAGATGATGAAAGAAAACACCGATGTTACAGATTTATCCAAATTCCACAAAATTAGGTCAGTATCATGTCACATTCTGCAAGGGAATGGAATGGCTTGAAATCACTGTTTGGCTGATGAACATCAGTTGAGCGATGTAACATTGACTCAGTAGTAATAACTGATTTGATGAAATCTAGGTAAGTAGGTGCTAGCCATAGAAGGATTACTGCTTACCACTTGAGTGTCATTCAGCCTGCTGCCAATGCAAATGGTTGGCAGGGATTTCTGCAGTTATTATAGTTGATGATTTTTGGTTGATACGACCCATTTTAAAGGTTGATCCAAAATTCAAAATTCACTCAGTATTTTCTTGTGTTGTTCCAAACTCATATGCATTTATGTCTTTTGAAGAACATGCAAGGAGAAAATTTGACAAATTGTACCGGTTGCTCTTTTTCATGTCATTACAATAAGTAATAAAGGACACAAAGCACCATAAAACAAGAATAATAAAGTGATCTAATTTATGCACTATAATCAATGTATTTTAAAGTCCTCATACAAAGATATTGTATGGTTTCAAAAAATGGTTTCAGACCTCACTCCTTGTAATTGCATTAAGAGCAACCAGTAAATTCTCCATTTATTTTTCATGAAAAAGTCATACAAGTATGGAATGACATGAGTAAATCACAGAATTTTCATTTTTGGATGAACTATTCTTTCAAAAGCTCATAACCAATTCAAAACAACAAAAACAACAGCTAAAATAAGCATTTTCTTTCCCATGAAGATTTAGTGATTTTGGCTGAAACTAAACTGAGAGCCGGTGTCTTGGTGAACTGGTTCTTTTTCTTCCATTTACATTATTTTTAACAGCTGTTTAGATATTGTGACAGCTGCATTTCAGATCTCTCTTTCTACTTGGTTTAGAACACAAACCCTTTCATTCTGGTCTGTGAAGAGGTTACAGATGAGTGCACTACTTTCACTTTTACAATTATCTCTGATGCACTGATCCTCCTGAAACAAATCAGTGCGAGAACAAACCGTGCACTTGCAATTATAGGGTGACATACCACATTTCTTAAGGCCACGAACAACAGAATTTAATCCAATTCCACTTAAACCGCTGTTATGTGGTTTTCTTTCAAGGTTTTAGACTTTATGGACAAAACAGACAGGAAAATTGAGTCCAAAATGTCTCTACATGACCAAATTACAGGTGTTCAAAGAAAGTGTGCAAACATATACTGGCTGTCTCACCACGACTGTCGCATTTTCCCAAGTTGCATCTGCGGGTTTGGATGGAGGGGCCACTGCAGGGGTTACTTGTGGCATCACATGACCTGCCTCTTTGCTGGGTGCCCGTTCCACATGTGACGGTACACTCCGTCCATTCAGACCAAGGAGACCAGCCATCCTCGCTGTCTTTAGCTGTACACACATAAATGCACAAGCACATTTGGCACTTGTAACTTCAGGCACAATTCAGCTCGTTCTAACCCCAGCACACCAATCATATGGTGCTCCTAGTATATTTGAAAAGCAAAGGCAACATTGTTCTTTGCCTCTGATGTTTTGGAGCTTAAGTTATACATGACATCATCTTTCTTAACCCACTTCAGAGCATGGGAACATACAGTAATGCTTTTTACTCAGGGATAATAAAAATGTGTGGTTGGTAAACATAGGCAATTAAAAAAAAACATTTCTGTACCATTAAAGAAAAGACAATTTGGAGAAAAGTTCCTCTGCAAAGCTGGCCTGTTTAAGCTTCTGTCCAAAAGTTTGGTTGGAAAGATTTTTTTAAATGTTTTTGAAAGAAGCATCTTATGCTCACCAAGGCTGTATTTATTTGATCAAAATAAAGTAAAACAGCAATATTATGAAGTATTAATTTAATTAAATATATTGGTTTTCAATTTTTTTGGAATACTTTAACATTTTATTTATTCCTGTGACGACAAAGCTGAACTTTTAGCAGTCATTACACCAGTCTTCAGCATCACATGATCCTTCAGAAAACATTCTAATGTGTTGATTAACTGCTCAAGAAAGATTTCTAATTATTATTAGTTAAAAAATTGCTGTGCTTCTTCCACAAAAGATTTGAAAGTGTTTCTTCATGATCATTTGATGAACAGAAAGTTTAAACAACAGCATTTATTTGAAACATACATCCTTTTAACCTTATAAATGTCTTTACTTTCAAGTTTGTTCAATTTTATGCATCCTTGCTGATTAAAAGGAACATGAAGTTATTTCTTCTTGAACAGAAGTGTATTTGTGTACGCACCCAATGACATGAAAAACTTTGTATGATACAATATTTTGAGGGAAATCCATTCATATTAAACTATCATGGGCTATTTTAAAAACATTTCCACACAAGGTTAGCATGAGAAACATCCCAAGTTGGCTTTGATGTAAAATTCAGGCATTTAAATACAATTCACACAAATTATATTAGTGAAGAAAAGAGAAAAAACATATCTGAAATGAATAGGGGTGCACCGAAATTTCGGCCGCCGAAAATTTTCGGCCGAAATGGCATTATCGGTTTCGGGCCGAAATAAAAAAAACAGCCGAAAACGTAAACCGAAAATGAATGTCACCCGCCCCTCCCATCCGTGAGCAAGCGCTTAGGTTTCACTCACGGTCGAGCTGTTATCACGCGTCTGCCTATCAAAGATTAAGCATGTCAAAGGGCTGTCACAATCAAAAAAAAGCTTGTCACAAAAGCTGCACAATCGATCGGACCAACCAACACAAGTTTCGAAAACGAAAACAGGGAATCGATTTTAACGGCCTTCTCTCGGAGCGCGTCCAGCTCGTCACTATACGCTCGCAGCGAACGCGCGTCACACAGCAACTGCAGGTTCTGACACACACACACACACACACACACACACACACAGAGCCTATTAGTGCACAATATCAGTGTAGCCTTCAGTAATGTTTTTCATTGATGTTATGGCAGTCCACATTGCTGACTTGTGCGCGTCTCAAGCGCCCTCTTTACGTTCGCCCTAATGCCTGTTTAGTTGTCGGTGGATTTGCCTATATTTGGCGTTGAAAAACGGATCAACGCCAAATATAGGCAATTTACTAACGATTCAATGAACACTTTGCCTATGTCTCAAAAATCGAACAGGATTTTTTTTTCACAAAAGTGACAGCCCTATACAAGAGGACACCAAAGTTGCAATATGTAACATTTGTTCTGCAAAAATCTCCAAAATTGTGGATTTTTTTTTGCACAATTTTTAAAAAACTATTTTATTTGATGGAACATAAAACTTGAAGAATAATTATTATTTATATTTATTGTAAAAAATATTTTATGTTTTGTTATGTAACTGTTAATAAAAGTTTGATTATTATATTGTGATTTTTCAATTCAGATCCATTAAATCCAAGCAATATATAAATACGTTTTTAAAAGAAGCCATTTTCAGCTTCAGTTTCGGTTTTCGGCCAAGTGCATCCTAAATTTTCGGTTTCGGTGCAGAATTTTCATTTCGGTGCATCACTAGAAATGAATGTGCGTAACCTGTAGACATGAAGTGAAAATGAGAGTGTGAATATCAGCAATGTATCAGAATCATTACTCACGCAGACACAATGGACAGCATTCACCATCCAGGAAAGTTGGGCTGGCACAGGATACTGGAGGACATGTGATCTGATGGCATACAATCTTTGATTCCTGCAACATAAAGCCATACAGCATAAAGAGTTAGAACAAAAGCAGACTGTCATTCGCTCCTTCTTTCATTATATGTCACAGTTTGTCCTACCTGACAGGTACACTTAGTGCAACTGTCCACAACCCAGTCCTCCTTATCCTCAAAGAGACGGCCGTCTTGCCAGCACATGCGCTTGTCTTTGATGTTCTTCATGTTCCCCAGCACCTCCTTCATCACGGTGTTCTCCTCAGTCTAACCGACAGAAGCACAGCAAGACATATGGACGAATGGTCAACTACTTCTGTCAGTGTCTTCCACATGTAGATAAATAGAGGTGTCTAAAACTGAAATGGGATGAACACATCCTTGACCCTAAGAAGCTCTGCCCCAGGAAATCTGGGATGATTTTCTCATTGTGATCTCTAGACCTTGGAATCAAAATGACATGCTTTGGTTGATCTCTAATGTTAACCTGTGAGAAATGACGAAGAACTTTGTGCTTGTTAAGGATCTCCATATACACTACTGTTCAAAAGCTTGAGTTCTGTAAGATTTAAAAAGCACGTTTTTGAAAGGAGTGTCTTATGCTCCCCAATCTGCATTTATTCGATAAAAAATAGTGTAAAACCAGTAACATTGGAAAATATTATACTACAATATATAATAACTGTTTTTTAATTCAATATATTTTAAAATGTCATTTATTTCTATACAACCCAATTGCCATTTCTGGTTAACCATCAAGTAGAAGTAAACCGTCCTCAGGTAACTTTTGATCTACATGTCATTTATCTTTTCAGAATTTTGCTTCTTTGTTCATCTTTGCCAGTTGTTTCTATATTGTTTTCTTTCTTTTTAAAAAATAAATGAAAAAAAAGAACACCCAAACTAGAACTTTGTAGTCTTGAGATGCGTTAGCACAAACTAGCATGCATTTGTGGCCACAAGTAAAGAGTTGGGAAAGAGGATAGAGACAGAACAAGAGGTTGAGGAAAGGGGAAAAAAATCAAATAAGAGGAATGCAAAAGAGGGGAAAAGGTTATTAACTTCTGAAGCACAGTAAGTACATACAATAACACACACGAAAAAGTTATTTGGCTGTGCAACAGAACACCACATGATCTGGAAGAGCCTATGGGACCCGCAGCATCCAGTGGCTGGATTTCCCAGAGATTATGCCCAGACTCCCTCATCGCTGGGAGGCTCCCAGTGGAGGATAAAGGGGCTGTTTAAACACTGCCAGACATGACTCGGTTCCAATTCACACTTCCTATCTCCCTCAAAAACAAACCATAAAATCTCAGCCCACATCTTCATGTTTTCCACTGCCTCTTTAGCTCTGTTTTCCTTTAATGGTTCTGTTTAGACTAAAATAATTTTTGCTTGCACCGTCAGATATTTAATCTGTAATAAAATTCACCAAATCACCAAGTTGTACACCAACCTGAACAATGGGGCTTTATGACATAGCGTGTACTTTTCAAATCACCAAATCAAACATGTTTATTCACCTGCATGATTTTCCATATCACTTTGAATGAATGACTGAAGCATTTATAAAGTGTTTTTAGATGCTAATGTATGCTCAAATCGCTTCATCTTCTGTTTTCTATGGAAAACATGCAATACAAATTTCCATGCAATTACAATGAATGAGAATTGAGGCCTTCAAGGAGTTGTTTTTACACAAAGATATCATATGACTTCAGAAGACTTGGAGTATGGCATGAAAGTCATATGGACTACTTTTATGAGACTTTTATGGTGCTGTTGTGACTTTCTTACTGCTTGAAAGCCTCAGCCCCTATTCACTGCAACTGCTTTCAAATGAAACACATCAATTAAGTAAAACACATTTACCACTTTCTGCAAGCCATCGATGAGATTGCCCACAACAATACGGAGACCTTTGAGCTCCTGGACCATGTTGGTGAGTTCCTCACAGGAACGTTCGCACACGTCCGATGCTATTTTCTCCTTCTGTTCAATGAAGTTGGTGGAGATGGCCGTACCGACAGACACAGTCTCCGTACTCTCATTAACCACGTTAACTTCTTCTAAGAGAGAAAAGAATGCAGAAGATGGGTGTCAAAAGATGTAATTGATTAAATAGTAATACTTATTACTTAAGAGTAACTTCATAACATGACCAAATTTAAGAAATGACCCTAAGTATAAAGAAGAAGTAAATTAACTTTATTCTGAAATAGTATATGTGAATTAACACAATGTTAATACAATATTAATACAATCTTTCTCTCACTACATTTCTGACATAATTATGATAAATGGTCAGAAGCTACCCAGAAATAGCATATAAAAAATTATCTGAAGAAAGAAAAAAATGAAAGAAGTCTTGGAAAAGGAGGATGGTGGTGGGGTTGGGGATACGCAGCATCAGAGGAATGCTGTCCATTATGCCAAAACTCCCATTAGATATCTGCAGCCATTTTGGGGTCATTTGCATAAATTTTCTCCAGATTAATGGAGGACAGAAGACATTAAATCAAGAGCCATGTTGTTACCTCCAGAAGTTCCTTTGAGTCTCATGCAGGGTTAGCAGCTTTTTAGAGACTGCTGAACTCGTTCAAATCTCTTGGGGGTTTCAGTCAGTGCTGGGAATATGTGTGTGCGTGTGTCTGTTTCAGCAACTTTCTTAGCAGGCTTTTGGGCAGTTCAGTTTAGCTTTTATTTAGTAATACGTGGCACTCCAAGACTGGGGCACTAGAGAGTTTATAGAGACCTCTGCACTGGCATCCTAACATTCAGCAGTTGGCATGTATCCATGCTGGCAATGGAAATGGAAGCCTTTTTGACTGCACATATCCTATGCATGCATACTTATTCAATTACAATTAAATGAACTGAGGCAGCAGTGCCAGAGAAATGGTCACACCTGCACATCTCACACAAAGCTTTATTTTGTCATGGTCTAAAACTGCTTATTCCAGCACAAAAGTCAGTCAGCTCTAGTGATGAGTTTATTTACTTGTCAAATAGACTCATCACTCTTCTCTGCATTAAACTGCAATGGTTTTTATCAAATTTTATATTTAATAAATATTTTTCATTATAATATACATTTTTTTTGGGGGGAGTGACAAGAACAAAACGTTTCTGAAGCAGTTTGCAAGGTATACAGATGTACAGGAACAAAAAAGTAAGATTGTCATTGGAAATGTAGTACTCACTCACAAAGGGCAAGTGACTATTTCATAAACTGGCGCAAAACTCTCTTTGGACCAGTGTGCCACCCTTAATTTTGAGCCCTGGAAACCAAAGCTTTAGGGAACAGTCAGTCAAACCGGCCAGTCTATGCTCTTACCAAGTGTGTGCATAAAATTATGAGTATGTACTCATTCCATTTTTCCACATTCTCTTAAAGTATGACCACCCTGCCAATGTATATTAATGTGACAATCTTTATCCTCTTTATGGCATGTGCAAACTGGTTGACCCTTATACCACCACACTAACACGAGTGTTTCCCGTAAACATGATGTAATACAGTCAGAAATTTCCACAGCTCTGATCTGCAGATATTGTGACCCACTTAAGTGAAAGCCAGAGAAGATTTAAATGAAAACTGATTCCAACAGAAAACATACCAACCCTCTTAAAACAAATTTGATCATTAACTGCACAGAATGAATCCAATAGAGCTCCTGAAACCTAGAACATTCAGAAGTCCATTCATTAGGAGTGCATAACCTGACCCCTGAAACACCAGTCAAACACAAAAAATAATTGTAGCTCTGAATGAATTCTTACCAGGTTTGGCAATCTCACAACCTTTGTTTCGCAGGATTTTCTCTATAGGTGTGTCAAAAAGGAACTGTACATTCTGTAGTAAGCCCTGTAAAAGGACAGAGATAATAATTACAATGTCAAATTTAAGAAATCTTTGATCATTTTTCTTCCCTATTTCACAGCACAGAAAATCATTATGCAGGAATTCCATAAAAAGCATGGAATGAAGTACAGATGATGTTTATGGAGAAGAACTGGTCTTACCCTGAAGTGGTTTTCCCGGATAGATCCCTTGGCCACAAACATCTGACTTCCCTCTGGCTGCAGATGATCATAGAAAGGCTCATCCAGGATTACACTGTCGATGAGGCTACATCCTACGTAAAGGTTAGCATTCTCTCCGTGAACGTACAGTGTAATGTTCTTCCACTGTGAATCAGACAAGTCCACATCCTCAAAGGACACCACATTCTGAGATCCCTCAACCATGTAGACCAGATCCAGTGTGTTGGTGCGCCCGTTGGACACAATCTCAAACTGACGGCTCCCACTGGGACCCTCCAGACCAAACAGAGTTCCCCTGGAGCCCTTGTCTTGTCGTATGGTGGCCACAAACACAAAGCCCTCATTATTCTGGACCTGCTTTAGGAACTGATGGAGGGCCGGGGTGCTCACAGCAGGGATGTGATCAAAGCGGATGAAGCGGTATGCAGGTGAGTCCCAGTCGTGGCCCTTGAAGAGCTTGGCACCAATAGTCTTTCTGCTGATGCTGCTGATTTTGAAAAGGTCGAAGATGGATTCATCTTCCACATGGCCATCTTTGAATGAGTCAATATAAGCATTTCAGCATAGTAGAGATGATTATGTGAGAATACAAGATAGATGTTATGTGATGATTAGGTAAGCCCATTCAAAATATTTCGGGAACTATTACATAATCTCAGATCAAAACTATTCGAAATCTGTTTTCCATTGAATGCCACATAGAGACTCTATGTGAATTAGATATGTACATGTAAACATCAATGTCAATAGAAGAATTTATGTCAATCCTAATTATTTCTAAACAATTTAGTAACAGGTGGATCATGGATTTACCTTGAGGTAGTGCTCTGATGCACAGTAACAGCAAAGGCAGCAAGTAGAAATTTCTCCTGAGTATCATACCTCCTTTAAAATACACATACAATTATTTAGAAAAAAAAAATCTTATGAACACATTTATTCTCAAATATTATTTAGACAGTCCAATGAAACCCTGCATGCCTTTAAAACAATGTTTAAATACGTAGAGTGAAAAAAAGTGTGCAATAAGACAAAAAAAATGGGGGGGGGGGGGAATGTACAAAGAAAACGAAAAAATAATAATGAAAAAATATAATAAAATAAAAGTTAAATCAGGCAATTGTGTGGAAAAGGGGATAATAATACAAATATATTATTTAATATAATACTTCAACAAATGGGGGTTTGGGGTTTTCCTGTTTCCACATTCATTGGTATTACATGAGAGACCAATCTTAGTTAAGAGATTAATAATAGACTCTTAAACTATTTTATGTATCTCAATTATAAAATTTTACGTAGATTTGACATAATCTTTAAAAGGAGCAAAGTGTATGATCTGATTAAACAGCTGTGGTCATGTGACTATTTAAACCAGCTATGTAAAAGTTCAGATAAAATCAAAACAGTCAGAATTTTAATTTATAATTCACATCTTTGATTAAAAATACAAAAACAGGACTTCCTGGCAAGTCAAAGCCAAAAGTAAATGGACACCATTAAATAAGTTAATATCAATTGCACTATGCTTCAAATAGACATTTATGTGCCATTTGGCATTCAAAAAATGTTAAAGCTAAAATGTATTACGCATTATTATTAGATTGACATGCCAAACACTTTTAGTGAGTGCATAACAGTTCTTTAAAAGCGTTCAACTGCAGCAGTCTAACAAAATTAAGACATCTGTGACAACTGTGAAAGTCTTTCAAGCATAGTTTTAAACGCAAAGAAAGTAATTATAAAAAAAAAGTCAAGTCTAGGGTGCCAAAAAGTATAAAATGCTCACACATAAATAAGACTCACCTGCTGTAATGTGCAATCCAACGATAACAACACAAAGTCAAGGCTATCTGTCCTCTACGACAAAAAATCTTTAGAAAAAGGTCTACTAGCAAAAATGCGATACGAAAGGACTAAAATCCACAGTGCCTAACATCCACCCGGCTCTGGGTTTTAGTTCAGTGGCCCGAGAACTACTGGACTGATGCCCTTTATACGGTTCAGTCCGAACCATGTCAGTCAAGTTCAGTTATAAAAACTTAACCTGCTGAGGGGGGTGAATTATATGGTTCCCATTCTATAATGTCATGCCGGTAGCCTACCAATGCAGTGAAACCTCCTGTCCTCCCCTGCAGTGACGTGTTCGCGTCGCGAGCCAGTTACTGGGAGGAGGAACAGAGAGATGTGGAGAGAAACATGCTCGCGCAAGATGCGAGAGATGCTTTAGAGACTCGAGGATACAGCCACTCACTGTCAAATACAGTATACGTTATGTTACAAATACATGTTTGTTTACATCTATTATTGAACAGTATTAACAAATAAACTGACATGTTCGGAGTTTTAGCACCCAACCACATGCAGCGTTTAGCTTTTAGCGGCTTGGAATTACAGTGCATGGTTATATTGTCCACTTGTCCAATATATTGATTGTAAACATAACTTGGTCTGTGAAATTGTTTTTATGAAATAGTTCTTTTCGCCAAAAAATACGTTTGAAAAGACGACAAAACATTTAGTTTCTAACCAAAAAAAAAAAAAAAAAAAAATCAATTTAATTTGTAACCACGAAACTCGCAGACTTAAAGTAGCACCATGTGGAGCGGAGCTACAGGGATTCCCCGCTCCAAGTGTTGAGACTTAATCAGTTGAGAAAACTGGTTTGTTTTAGATACTGTGGCATCAATCAAAAGATTTCTTCTGGAAACTACTGTACCACTTGGTCAATTCAGAATGCTTATTTTGCAATTTAATAGTAAGAGTATGTTGGTCTCATGTGGTTCCATTCAAGCCCCTGAGAGTGATTCATCCAGAGCTAAGCAAACATGCACACTATCAAAACACATCACAGTTGAACATACTGAATATCACTTTGGATGTTGACATTAATTCTGCAGTTTCCATACGCTGAATATGTGCATTTCAAAACTGGGTTAGTGTGACATGGACAGGATTCCCCACAGATTCATCTCTAATCCCAATATGTCTCTATACACGGATGTCTCTGTCAAGATAATTCCTCTGTCATCTCTGTGGAGATTTCTGCAGTGTCTTTATGTTGATCCATTCTTGTACACCCAAGAAGCCACCTAACGTTTGCATCCAATGTTCTAACATGACAGTTTCATAAATCAATTTTTAATGAACATACATTTTCACTTGTTTTCATATTTATATATACACACTTACCTTTTTTATTAGTTCATAATTAAGGATGTTTATTTCATGCATGTAGTTTGTGTGTTAGTGTGTGTGTTTTCTTTCAGAAAAACATCATAATTTTTCTTTAGTTAAAACAAGGGTATGCTTATAGAATCTGTGGTATTTAATACAATCATTGCTTATTTGAAAGGAGGTTATGCAAGTTGTGAAGAACTCACAGGAGGTGGAATGTTCCGTTATGATGTTGGAGAGATGGAGGAATCTTACCAAAACACAGATAAGACATCTGATTTCATGAAGCGACAATAAACAGCTTACATAAGACTTGACTGAAGCATGTTTTATGGCCTCAGCAGGTTGTCAAGACCCACAGGATGATGCAAAAACTGATGTAAAAGATTGCTGAATTTTGTTTTACTTTTTTGAACGAATCAATTCACAGAAATGATTTGAACTTCCCGTTACTTCTGTTAAATGAATGAAACATCTGTCAGCACAATTCAGAAAGCTCATGTAGCTACTTGGAAATTCAAAGAGTTGCATGACAATTCGTTTTTCGTAAGGCTTTTATCTTCCCGTGTTGCAGATTAAATATCACTTACCAGCTCATCATAAATCTATGACACTGTATGTTTGCATTTTCTTGCATGCACACATCTTTTAAAGGGTTAATTAACCAATAGGGGAACAGATGTCCAGCATTTTTCAATTATATGCAGTATGAGACACAAAGGAGTCAAGATGATTGGTCACACTTGTGGCCATGATGCTAAATGCATCTGAATGCCATTCAGTTGTTGTCCTTTTTCTTCTACAAAGAAACAAAACCATGCCTGAAGACAGACAAAACGCTGAGGAAAGTTACTGTATTTACAAGGAACAATAGAGTGATAAAATGAATCTGAGTTGAAACTTTCTGACTTTAAAACAAAAAGAAGCAAAAGAGAGAACATTAGGAAGACAGAGAGTGAGAGAATAGGCTGTTTCGGGAGGGAGGAGCTCTGGCCTTGGGTCCCTGGGCACAGAAGGTGCTGCAGTGCTGCATTACTAACAGTCTGAATGGGAAGCACCTCTCAGCTCCATTGCCTTTTTTATTCTCTCCCCACCCCACTAAAAAACGTCTTCAAGTCTACAACACAAACACAGCACAGACATGTTCCTCTGTCTCTCGTTCTCAGACTTTGAAGCTCCAGTGCAATCCACATTACTTCCTGTCCTATTTAGTTAAAATCATGGTATTCATGTCAGATGCATACCAGCATTCAGCTGCACTCAGTTCCATGATCACATTTTAGTTTGAAGAATGAATTGCTCTTAAATGTTTCTCTCTATATGTATATCTATGAATAGAAAGTTTAAAAAAGTCTGTAAACATAAAAGTCACATAAAAGTGGGTATACACACACACACACACACATTTGTATTTTTGAAAATATATTTAATGTTGTCTATTCACGACTTCTTTTTAAAGTTCAGAATGTTTTGTTCTTTGTCTCAGAATTGGATGTTAGAACTGACAAGGAGTAAAACTTGTATGTTGTTGGAGAGAATCTGACAAGTTTAAAAAATATTTTCTGGCCGAGGTCACACAATCAAATGACTTCAGTTACAAGAAACATCCTGCAGCTGCCTTCCATGTACCCTGACTGTACACTTTCCCTCGCCATAAGGACAATATGAATGAAAACAGATATGTTCATTGTAATTGAGTCTTGAACTCTGGGAGCCTGATGACATAACCTCACACAACTCAATGTGAAACATCTCTAAACTAACATGCTATTATTTGAAAAGAACAATAAAGTTTCTAAAGGTCTGAATGTTTTTTCTTATAATGGATCCAAAATCTGAGACCACATTGAAAGGCTGGATTGTTTTTCATTCCAGCCTTTCAAAGGTAAAGTGTAAATTTAAGTGTCAGAGGTAAAGTGAAAAATGTTTTAATGATGCATTAAACATCAGTGTACCTCAGGAAAAATATGATAAATGAAATGATGATATGACATATTTAGGTCTGATGTGTCAGACTTTAAAGTATCTATGTGTCAGTCTCACACACACACACACACACACACACACACACACACACACACACACACACACACACACACACACACACACACACACACACACACACACAGACATTCTCATGGTTATGTATTTGTTCTGACTTCCTACGTCAAATTCAGCAGCTGTGTCCATCTGTTCCTAATTTCAGTGTCAGTCACTGTCTGCAGGGAAAGAAAATAAAACTGCCTGATCGAGTGTTCCGTTTGGGCGCCTGGTGATCATTTTATCAATGTAACCCAGCATCCAGACATCAGAGAGTTCAGAAGGTCCTCCAGTTCTCTCCAAAACGTCACATGCAGCATAAAGCTAAAATATCAGAACTGGACTTTGTTAAAACTGACAAGCAGTAAATATTGTATGTTGGTGGAGAGAATCTAAAAGCGAGAATCTTAAAAATATTTTGTGGCAGAGGTCATACAATCAAATGACTTCAGTTACAAGAAACGTCTCACAGCTGCCTTCCGCGTGCACTGACAGTAGCACACCATACGGTTGATGTGAACATTTATAACTAAAGCTTTTTATTTGTGCTGCTGGTGAAGATCTTGAACTCTGGGAGCTTCCTGTGACTGATGATAATTGCTACTTAAAAAAAAAAAAAACGTTATTCCTATTTTTCGCAATTCTGAAAAAGAGTTAGAATTACTAGATATTAGCTGAATTGATTGCAGGATATAAACTCTCTACATTTCATAGTTTATCACAATTCAAACATTTTTTGTTTGAATTCTGAATTGACATCTCACAAATGTTTTTTTCCTTGTATCATGCCTAAACCATTTCTCTCACAATTCAGATTTTTCTTCTTGCAATTGTTAGTTTATATCTCACAATTCTGACTTTTATTCTCAGAACTACAAGTTTATATCGTGCAATTGCGATATATAGTTACGAGATAGAAATGTAGAATTGCAAGAATTAATTGTTAATGAAAAAATTTCCTCTGCGGTGAAAACGAGCTTCCAACACAAAACTGCTTAAGAAAATAACTTCTGCAGAGTAAACTAACATATTAAACAAAAATCACTAAATGAAATAGAACTAGCAGCCACATATCTCACACATGAAAATGAACTCATGCATTTAAAAAAATAAATCTTTCTCTTATCATTAATGTGTAGACTACTCCTCTCTCCCCATCAGCTATATCTGAAATAAATGAATTACATCCTGTACTGACAGAATGAAGGAAAGTCCTTTGAATGAACTTACAGATAAGGCTAATGTGGGAAAGTCTATTCATTATCCTTTAGTTTGTTAACTGCTGAGGGAAATAAAGCACCAAAAGTTTTTCAAATTTCAAAGACCTGGAACAATCCAATGAGGTGCACAGTTAACACTTTTTGTGACTTTGATAATTAAAGTTTGTTTTCCATGAGCATTTAAATGACTTGAAAACAGAGGTGTTGAACAACTGACTATGTAGCAATAACTGGTATATTTATTTATTATGTTGTTTTTATTTTAAATAATAGTAATAGTTACACTGGCTGTGCTAGTAAGAAGAGGTTAAGAACATTATGGCCAATTCAGTAATCTCCATTTATTCTCCATTTTTTTGGGCAGTTCATTTCACACATCACCAAAGCAAGTTTTCAGCATCCTGTCCCAAACATGAAGCCGTTAGGTGCATATTTCTAAAAACGAGGTCTTTGAAAATAGCTCACACACAGACTTCACCAGAACTTGTTATTCACAAAAACAGGTTATCATGAGGTAGTTAAGTGCATCCATATTTGACATCTCTCCTTTTACCATTAGAAGTGCACAGCTTCTTTGTTTACAAAGAGCAGCCAACCCCAATTATTGTATAAGAGAGAAGTTGAAGCATTATTATTTTTCTTTAATTCAAAAGTAGAGCTCAAACGTGACCCATGACAATGAACAAAAACTGCTGAATTGATTCCATTCACAGTTAGAACTTATGTCCAAATAAAACATTAAAAAAGTACTTTTCTTTAGTTTTATCTTGGTATTTCATATACTTTCAAAATAGAAAAAAATGTAACCCACAGTACATTCTCACATACATAGGAAACATATAATCCAGCATTAAAATATTATTCATATTTAGTTTTTTTTTAAATGCAAACTTATTATTTGCTGTACATCAATACAGTTAAATATTAAGGTATAACATTAACAGTCAGGAGAGTCAATATAAACCATTGCAAAACGTGCTTTGCTAAAGATAACCCTCTATGGGATAGTTGCTAAATGGGCAGAGCGCAGAATGACCTCAGAAAAGTTATTGGCGCAGAAATGCTGCCAGCAGTTGTAGTGGACACCACCCATCATTAAAGACTCAGCATTCTTCTCTATCACTTCAGGCTACTGAATCTTGTCTTTCTTGCATGCATTCTGCAATTTATTGCCACCTTCACACAACTATTGATTCTGGTGAGACTGAAAGATAATGAGAATGCCGAAGTGGCTCTGGTGTACAGCATTTAATTTATGCAAAACCAAACCTAAAACATAAACTTACCTAAAAATTATCTCCTTTCATCCATGTTCATTCAAAGGAGAGCACCTTAAAATGAATCATTTTGGGTCTGAAATCACAGGTGCATAGTATATGTAGATTTTACATAAAAGGAGTCACTCTAAAAGAAGATTTACAATCAAGATTTAGGTTTACTTTAATAAAGAATCTTACATATAAAATGCATGGAAACATGTTGCTAAGTTCAAATGGACTTTTCTCTGAGAGTGCGTTTTTGGCTTGGCAATTGAGGGCGTGAGCGTGTTGTCACATCTGTAGGTTGTCAATGGCGGCTGAAATGATGATATCACAGATCCCGTCCATGATGTCGGTCTCAGAGGTGGCATGCCAGCAGAGTAATCTCAACGTGACTGATTTCATTTGTCTGCAGCATCGGTGAACTTGGGGCAAGAACTGAGCCATTGGGGCAGATTCCACACTTAAGGGAGAAGAGCTTCGGCCGGATGAAACAAAGCCAGCTTTCCATCGAGTGTTCCAGTCAACAGCTGCGAACAAAAAAACATGAAACATCCTGTCGAAGCATGAATAAGTTTATGATAAATCTGTCTATTCTAACTATGAGCTCCTGAATGATTCAAGTGAACTTAAATACTTGTTTACAGTTATTAATTGAACATAATCAATGGCATAGTTTGGGCAATTTCGTAATCCAATATCACAAACCACAAACAAAACAGAAACATTATTTCATGACAATACTAATGATGGGGTAAAAGGGTTGATGGTTTTCATTTATTTATATTTGCCAATAAAAACGTATCTATTGGCTCTCTATATATTTTTATGTTTTGACAGAGACACATCAGAAACAAAACTTCATAAGTATGTTGTGACGTGACGTAACATAAATGACCTCATCACTTTGACATAGGTGGGAATTTGTCTAGTCAGGTACTCTTACGAGAGCTCTCTCGTACTGCGTCTTAGCTAAGACGCTACGGGAAAAGTCTCTTTTCACGAAATACTGAAGCAAAAAATTATCCTTAATTTTGTATTTTTGTAAAGCGCATTTGCAGCAGTACACAGCCATAGGCGAGACGGCTCGTTCACTCATTGGCTTGTTCTGCGGCAACTGCACAGCCTATCGAGTGCAGGCTGATGCAACATCAGACCAATAAGGGCGCTTCGCGCCCTTCTTGCCACTTCCCGTCGAAACGGGTGTGGCCCAACCTATAAAAGGAGCTCGAAAAGGCTGACTCACCTGATTTTTCATCTGTTCAGCGAAGCTCACGCATCGCTGGATCACGGAGGAAGCAAGCGCCGTCTGAGAGGCATATCAGCGGGACGAGCCATTCTGAAGCTACTGGCCTTCGCCGCCTTCCACTGCCAATCCTGCTGCGCTGTCCGGCGCCTATATACTTTCAATTCTGTTATATCCAACTGTTCTTTATCTGTGTGTGTGTTCGCCCTGCGACACACACTCGTAAAAGAGCTCGCGTCTTTTTTAAGACGTCATCTGTGTCTCCTGCCTGGGTGAAGATCATGCAGCGCTCGCGCTCGCTGACGGCGGATGCCCTCACTGCGAGCTGTTGCCATGGTGACTCTGAGGACTCGCCTGGCCTTTTTCTCTGAGCCTGCATTCTCCGCTGCGCTGAGGCGCCATAAAAGCGTCGCTTCCAGCGGATTCCGGAACTGTCTTCAGCTCAACCGAGCTCGCCGGTTCGCCCTGCTTCACCGGCCCCCCCTGCATCGCTTCCCGGTGGGCAGCGCCCGCTGTTTGCCGGCGCGTCATCCGAGGAAGTCGATCTCAGGGCCGCGTCGGGGGAAGACGACACGCACTCTCTGCTAGCTTCGGGCAGTGAGGCCTGGGCGAGCTCCGAGGATCTACCAGTCACTTCCGCCGGGGGAACAGGCGATAGCGACGCACTTTTGTCCGCCCTCTGCTGGAGGGCGGCAAAAGCGGTGTTGCCATCTAAAGCCTGCTGTGTGACGCCGCGGCTGCACTACTCGCGATGGCTGCTTCATCGAAGCGCAGGTGTACGAGTTCCGCTGTGGCCGAGCTCTCACCCAAGCGCGCCGCTGTTTCAGTTCCAGGAATTGTGACTGTCTCAGCGTTTTCTGCAACGCGCAAGCCTGCACAGTTGCCCGCTTGCCTGCACACAAAAGCCGTTATCACAACAGCTTCAGCAACGCAGCTCGAGACCCCCGTTCTCGCTCTACCGGCCGTCGCCCCGCGCCGCGGGGACCGCGGCAGAGGATTACGGTGAGGCCGGGAGCCCCGAAACCATCCTAGGAAAGCCATCTATGCATGCTGCATGACGCTGCGTCTGCACTACACCAGATGGCTGCTTCATCGAAGCGCCGGTGTTCGAGTTCCGCTGTGGCCGGGCTCTCACCTAAGCGCGCTGCTGTTTCAGTTCCAGAGATTGGGACTGTTTCAGCGTCTTTTGCAATGCGCAAGCCTGTACGGTTGCCCGCTTGCCTGCACACAAAAACCGTTATCACGGCTACCCGGATGTTTCCCGAAAAAGGTGTAATTTCTGGTGTCCCGGCCACGGCCGATGGTGCTATCACACAGGGCTCGCGCCCATAAAAGCGACTCAGTTCGATCACGCGCACTACATAGTAAACGTGCCCACTCCTCAGTGCCCACAATCACTATGTCACATGCGTCATGTGGTTTCTGTAAAAACGAAACCCGTGCACGTTCGTCCGGCCACGGCCGATGGTGCTATAAATGTAGTGACGATGCCCACTCCTCAGTGCCCATCTCCACATGTAAGCACAGCCCTGCACGCAGGGCCCGCGCCCATAAAAGCGACTCAAGTCGATCACGCGCACTACATAGTAAACGTGCCCACTCCTCAGTGCCCACAATCACTATGTCACACGCGTCATGTGGTTTCTGTAAAAACGAAACCCGTGCACGTTCGTCCGGCCACGGCCGATGGTGCTATAAATGCAGTGACGATGCCCACTCCTCAGTGCCCATCTCCACATGTAAGCACAGCCCTGCACACAGGGCCTGCGCCCATAGAAGCGACTCAAGTCGATCGCGCACACTGTATAGTAAGCGTGCCCACCCCTCAGTGCCCACAATTACTATGTCACACGCGTCATGTGGTTTCTGTAAAAACGAAACCCGTGCACACTCGTCCGGACACGGCCGATGGTGCTATAAATGCAGTGACGATGCCCACTCCTCAGTGCCCATCTCCACATGTAAGCACAGCCCTGCACACAGGGCTCGCGCACATAAGATCGACACAGATCGGTCGAGCGCGCCGCATAGTAAACGTGCCCACTCCCCAGTGCCCACATACACTATGTCACATACGGCACGTGGCTTCTGTAAAAACGAGGCCCGTGCACGTACGCTCTGCACAGGCAGACAGCGAGTTGAAAGTGGTAAATGTGCACATATGCAGCCCACAGTTACTCCCAGACATATCGAGTCCCACGGGACCTGCTCAGCCTTCCCCCAGTCGGTTAAGTGCCGGGACGGGGTCGAGGAGGAGCGATCTGCCCGCTGTGATCAGCGCGCTCCCCGCCTCAAATGCGCAGCACACCCGAGCGCCGCCATTGCCCAGTCAACAGAGCGCGCTTCGCATCCAGCCCTTAGCCATTCATGCAGATGCATGGTCAGCACTTCCAGGAGTTTCGGATTGGGTGCTAGGCATTATAAAGAGAGGCTACTCGCTACAGTTTTTTCGACGCCCTCCGCGCTTTCAGCGCGCGTCGAAACTACGGTCAAAACAGAAGTAGCACACATACTTCGGGCCGAAATATCAAAACTGTTGAGCAAAGGGGCTGTAGAGCCTGTGTCTCAAGCTCAAAGCGAGGGGGGGCTGTACAGCAGATACTTTCTGGTGCCCAAGAGAGACGGGGGTCTCAGGCCCGTACTGGATCTAAGACAGGTGAACAAGGCATTGATGAAACGCAGTTTCAAAATGCTTACGACCAGGAAACTCATGGCGCAGATTCGCAGAGGGGACTGGTTCATGTCAATAGATCTGAGGGACGCGTATTTTCAAATACAGATAGCGTCAAACCACAGGCAATATTTGAGATTCGCCTTCGAGGGTCAGGCATACCAGTTTACAGTCCTCCGTGGGTCCTCGTACGTTTACGAGGTGCATGGATGCAGCGCTCGCTCCTCTCAGACTCAGAGGCATGCGAGTGCTGGATTATTTGGACGACTGGCTGGTTTTGGCCCGATCACGAGCGGAGCTTGTGGACCACAGGGCCGTTTTACTCGATCACCTCAAGAAGCTCGGCCTCAGTGTCAATTGGGCGAAGAGTTCGCTGAACCCCAGTCAGACGATTCTGTTTCTGGGTATAGTTCTGAACTCGTGTTCCATGACGGCGCGGCTGTCACCACAGCGCGTGATGGGCATTCAGCGTGCAGCGATTTCTTTCTGCTGCGGCGCGACCGTGTCGCTCAAACACTGTCAGAAGATGCTGGGCCTCATGGCCTCAGCATCTCCGGCTCTGCAGCTGGGCCTGCTCCGCATGCGACCCCTGCAGTTCTGGCTGAAGACGCGGGTGCCGCGCAGAGCGTGGGCGTCTGGCCGGCTGCATCTCAAGGTCAATCAGAGCTGTGTCACAGCTCTGGCACCTTGGACAGCGAACGGCTGGTACCGATCAGGTGTAAGCCTGGGGACTTCCCCGAATGTGAAGATGGTGTCGACAGACGCCTCCACTTCGGGATGGGGAGCGCTGCTCGAAGGCAGACCGTCCTTTGGCCTATGGTCAGAACGGGAAAAGCTCCATCATATCAACTGTCTGGAAATGCTGGCAGTGGAGAACGCGCTGATGCGCTTTTGTCCCCAAATCAAGGATCACCACGTCTTAGTCCGTTCAGGTTAGAGCTCCGTCAGACACGACGTATGTATGCCTCAAAGTGGTCGGTGTTCTCCAGCTGGTGCAAAGCTCGAGGATATTCACCCCTTAATTGTGAGGTGACGGAGGTTCTCTCCTTCCTACAGGAGCTGTTGGATAAGGGCAGAGCCCCATCCACGCTCAAAGTTTATGTGGCGGCCATCGCAGCGTTTTCTGAAACAGCGCTCGGTCAGTCAATAGGAAGGAATGATTTGGTCATCCGGTTCCTCAGAGGAGCTAGGAGGCTGAATCCTCCCAGACCTCCGTCAGTCCCTATGTGGGACCTCGCGGCGGTTTTGGAGGCCATGAAGGGTCCCCCTTTTGAGCCTATCCAATCGGTTAGCCTTCAGCATCTGTCGTTCAAGACAGTATTCTTGTTGGCTCTCGCTTCGGTGAAGCGTGTGGGTGATTTGCACGCGCTCTCGGTGAGCCAGTCGTGCTTGGAGTTGGGCCTAATGACTCAAGGGTCATACTCAAACCTAGGCACGGTTATGTGCCGGAATCCCTCAACACGCTGTTTCGGGCTCAGGTTATTGCCCTGTCTGCCCTGCCGGTGTCAGGAGAGGATAGAGACTTGAGTCTTCTTTGCCCTGTCAGGGTTTTAAGAGCTTATGTGTCTCGCTCTACTGCCTTTCGGCAGACGGAGCAGCTGTTTGTCTCGTTCGGTGGACGTTCCAAGGGAATGGCTGTTTCGAGACAGACTCTATCCAGATGGATATTTGACGCCATAGCGTTAGCTTACGCTTCCAGGGGCCTTCAGTGCCCGTTGGGCGTCAGAGCACACCCCACAAGAGGCGTCGCCTCGTCGTGGGCGTGGTCTACTGGGATCTCCTTGCAGGATATATGTATGGCGTAAGGATATAAGGAGTAGCCTCACCGTCTACATTTATCAGGTTCTATAACCTGGAGGTTCTTTTCTTGCAAGCAAGGCTGCTGTCGGTATAGTCGAATCAGGGCCCTGAGGGGAATTCTGAGTTCATGAGCGCTATGCGCTGCCGACTGTTATATGGGCAGTATTGCATAAGACCCGCATTGCCACATTGGTCAGGCTTTGCCTCGGCTGTGTGATGTCATATTGCTGCATCTACGGATGCTGCTAGATATGGGACGGAGGGCTTTCCCCCTTTTCTGTCCTGGACTCTCTGTGAGTCCCTCAGGTGACGGTGCACTGTAAATCCTGGGCGTTGCTTCAGGTTTATTGGTGTGTGATCCCTGCGCGCACGGCGTTTTACATTGGGTTCCCGTAGCGTCTTAGCTAAGACGCAGTACGAGAGAGCTCTCGTAAGAGAACGTACTCGGTTACTAAACGTAACATCGGTTCTCTCTAGAAGAGCGAACGAGTACTGCGTTCTCTGCCGTGCGCACGATTCACTCTGGTTTGCTTCGGCGATGAAATAAATCAGGTGAGTCAGCCTTTTCGAGCTCCTTTTATAGGTTGGGCCACACCCGTTTCGGCGGGAAGTGGCAAGAAGGACGCGAAGCGGCCTTATTGGTCTGATGTTGCATCAGCCTGCGCTCGATAGGCTGTGCAGTTGCCGCAGAACAAGCCAATGAGTGAACGAGCCGTCTCGCCTATGGCTGTGTACTGCTGCAAATGCGCTTTACAAAAATACAGAATTAAGGATAATTTTTTGCTTCAGTATTTCGTGAAAAGAGACTTTTCCCGTAGTGTCTTAGCTAAGACGCAGTACTCGTTCGCTCTTCTAGAGAGAACCGAGGTTACGTTTAGTAACCGAGTACGTTTTACAGAGTGACATGAAACTGTCTTGACAGCGGTCTGGAGTGGGTTCTGAACAGAGAATGAAAGTGGAAACCTAGTATGATGCCTAAAACAAACAAGGAGTGCTTTTTGTGTAATCTGAATTCAAATATTCACACTCTTAAAAATCATATGTAACCTCTTGAATATAACAAATAAAAAACACACAAGCATAAACGGAAAAAAAATAGTACAAAATATTATAGTTGCTTATTTATGAAGATATTTTCATATTTCATTGAAAATATAATATATAAGTTGGATCAGATGCATTTTGTTGTGTGGAAGAATGCAGAAAGAAGTTTCCATCATAAAATCTCCATAAAAAATCCCTTTCCCATGTATCCTGATCTTCTTTTCAATGAGTTTTGCTACCACAGGAGTGTACTTTATCCTAAATGGTTTTACAAGCAACTTAACAATAAATCAGAATGCAAAATATCGTACTTTCTGATGCTGGTTTCATAAGCTGATTTACAGCAAGGCTCACTGGCAGAAGGCTAAGCAAGTAAGAAACACTAATCAAGACTTCAATGGAAAGCTGAGCGATAAATTACTTGTAGACACGTTTACATGTTTGTTTTTAGCTCATATAAGGATCGTTTTATATAGACAGAATAGCCTCTTTAGGATATAAAACTTTTAGTCAGGCTATGCTTGCAGTGACCCAAGGAATCTGTATCTGCCAGATACAGTATGCTATTGCTCAGTTGCTCTAGTCTAAACCTTAAAAAGTATTTTTTAAAAAGTGATTAGAATTATGAGAACAAATAAAATGACATAAAACCTTCTTCTGCCAAATAACAGCCTGGCATAACAGTCTGAGTTGCTTTGAATAATCTACACTGAAGAATAAAGCTGGCTGCTTTAATGCTGGTGTAGAGGGGTGTCTCCAAAAAAACGCATAGACTTTCAGAGGGAAAAGTTGAGAGCTGAGACAAAGCAAATTGACAGTGCCACTGCCACTGCCCAAAGCCACAGGAGTTATACAAGCAGGAAAATATGCCATCCCGCTGGGATAAAACTGGGCGAGAGGATTTATTTAGTATGCTTGACCATTCACTTATTCTACACAATTCATAATCATAAGTCATGATGCACTGTGTATTCAAAGACTTTTTAATATATTACTTTATATATAATGGCCTGAATGAATTCTACCTTCAGTCTCTATTACAACTACAGCCCAAAGGCTGGCCAAAACTCACCAAAGCTGTCAAGAATAGCAAATTTTTCCAGACACATTAAAATGCAAGCTCAAGACAGAGCTCTTTAGGTCAGATCACTATCACTGTCCTCATTAGAATCCCTTATTTAGGCTTAACTCTACACTTCTTCCATGTTCATATATGTGACCTTGGACCACAAAACCAGTCTTAAGTCGCTGGGGTATATTTTTAGCATGAGCCAAACAAACAAACAAACAAACAACAACAAAAAAAACATTGTATGGGTTTTATCAATTTTTCTTTTATGCCAAAAAACATTAGGATATGAAGTAAAAACATTTGTTCCATTAAGATATTTTGTAAATTCCCTACTGTTAACTTAATTTTTGGTTAGTAATATGCATTTATAAGAATTAATTTTGATAATTTCAAAGGCGATTTTCTCAGTATTTAGATAATTTTGCACCCTCAGATTCCAGATTTTCAAATAGTTGTATCCCAGCCAAATATTGTCCGATCCTAATAAACCACAGTTTTCCACATCAATGGAAAGGTTATTTATTTGAAATATTGACACTTAAGACTGGTTTTGAACATTTTGATTTGATATTGGTTTCAGATATCTATAAAATGTAGTACTCAACATTTTATTACATAGATATAGATACAGATTTGTTTCTCAAAAGTCAGCACAGAAAATCAAGGCTGCATTTAAATATAATAATATATATATATATAATACATAGTAAATATAGTGCTAGCAACCCTTCTGGAGAACAAAGAAGACATCTGTTAATGTCACAGAAGGGTCACACCTCTGCACTAACTTCCACAGGAACATCTCAGACTTGGATTATGGGTAGTGTCTGCCTAAACGGAAAGTCTCTCTAGCTCTCTCTCAAACCTATTAGGTGGTCAAGCTCTAAGCATTTGTGGAAAGAGAAATCAAGGCCAACTAAAAGGAATTATGCTTTCAGAATTACACATAGTAGTTGTCCTATTTGGACACCAAAGGTGTAAGTCACACACTGATATCTTCATGTGCACAAACCACTGTTTAAACAACTACATTTTTCTTACCCGATTCATCTGCCAGTAATGACTCATCCTTAAATGTCTTAATAACACAAAAAGCCAGTGTTTTGAAAAGAGGAACTTAACTCAAACAACTGTATTAAATACTATACACAGTGGCTTTTCACAATACGAACTTCTGTAAGTGGCTGAATAACAAGCAAAAGTAGGTTACAGAGGCTCACTGCAACATCTTCCTTGTGTTATTATGTGAATAATATATTTAACATGAACACAAAAAGCTACTTTTTGACATCACATTGCTTAAAATTACAAAAGTGCGTGAGACTGAATTAGCAGAGGAAAAACCTAGCAGTAGGAGAATATTACACCTGAAATACATTAAAAAGGGGAATGTCCTAGAATGAGGATGACATCTGCTTTGGCAGAGTCCACTGAAACATTACAGATCGCATCTGCAATGCAAAATGGGATGATAACCTCATTTTAAATGCTATAAAGTGCCCAGTTACACTATGATAGCAAGGGCAAACTGCTGACCAAGCATTTCTTAAATTTAAGTAAACAATAAATAAAAAACTAAGAAATAGAAAATAACTAAATATAAAAATAATATAAATATAGAATATGAACATGAATTTTGCTTGATCTAAAAAGGCAAAAATATTTGAAAGGATTTCTATAACCGCATGAAAGGTTGAACAGGTTGAAGTAATGACCTCAATGTTCTATATTTTTTTATGCAAAATGGTTTCTATAGCACTGGATCTCTCCACACTTACGACCAAAAAGCTGACAAGAGATACAGCTACAGCTGTTTATGCAATAAAATCCAGCCTCTGTCTAAAGATATAACTCTTTCTCGTCACACATACTGAAGCTTCCCAAATTCATGTGCTACAACTTACAGACAAATACCGCTGAATGTGCAGAAATCATATAGAGTGGCCTCAAAAAGTATTTTTGACACTCAAGTCACAAAAATTTCTGGAATACCATTTTATTATATAACAAAATATCAAAGCAAGTGGCATCTGCAACCAAATTCCAAAATTAAATACACTTTTCTGAGCCATTTTAGTTACTTTTTAAATTTACTCACCAAAGCTGCATTAATTTGATAAAAATGTAGTGAAACAGTAGTTTAAAATATTTAAAAAATTTAGAATTCTCAGCATCCATTGCTCAAGTCTTCAGCATCAAATGATCATTCAGAAATCATTCTTATATGCTGATTTGGTGATCAAGAAATATTACTTATTATCATCATTTAAAAAATGGTGCTGCTTATGTTTTTTGTTTTTTTATAAACCATGATCATTTTTTAAGGATTCTTTAATGAATAGAATGTTTAAAAAAAACAGCATTTATTTATCAGATATTTTAGTGCATTTCTTTTTTAAATCAGCTGTTCCAAAGATGATTTTTATTGGATGTATGAAGTGTGGTTAATTATATTTGTTCCATTTACGCTTGACCAGTACACTTTTTTCTTAATTTTGAACAGTTTATCTAATTTTTATTATTGAAAATCTATCAAACATTATTTATACAAGAAATACTTTGCTTGTAAATTGCACCTAATTCAATGACGTCACGTTCAGATAATAAGTGTGACATCGGTGTCCAAACATTGGTGAATGAATGTTGACTTATGAACTGAGCTTTTAAACTCCACAGTATTGTATCTGAGCCAGTACAACAGCGAGCACGAAGACTTTCCACTTCCAGACTTGGAAATCTGAATGAATAAGAGCTTGGAACAGGACAAAGAAAAAGAGCAAAACAGTGCATGAAAATCCAAAGGCCATGTGTATATCAATACCAGCTCAAAACACAAGGACCAGTTCACACTGGAGGATTTAAGACATATTATGGGACTGGATGTGATTACACCTATCAAAAGGAATGAATAATGAACCACTTTGTGAATCAGAGACCGCCACAAATGAAGACGGCCAAAGATTCATGTTTATTTTTTCCCCAGAAAAATAGGAACATGGCATTTTTTGTTCCCATAATCGGGAAATAAGCTTTTAAAAGCAAAAAATAATACAAAAAGTCTCGTAATAGACTTCTGAAGCTAATCATAGCTTTGTGTGAGAGAACTCTGGATCTAGTTACTGATAATCTTGCCCTTCAGTGAATTGCTAACCTCTGTCTATGATCAACCAAGTCGTTGGAAAAGATTCTACTTAGAATCTTTAATTCATGAATTGGACTGCATTTCTCTCATGAATGCAAGAAGAGCTAGAGGTCAATGATTATTGTTCTCCATGTAAATGTATTGTTTTGCCTCAGAAGACTACTTTAATTATATTTTTATGGTGCAGCTGCAAACTTTTTGAAGCTTGAAAGCTTCATTCCCCATTGACTGCAATCACATGGAAATGAGAACGAAAAATTATCTTTAAAACATCTTTGGTTCTATCCTGTAGAAGATAGACTGTTTTGGTATGAAAAACATGAAGGTGACACAATGCTGTATGAATTATTTCTTTAAGTGATTAATTTGAAATTGTGGCTGGAGACATCTTCCAGAGGACACTTAATTTCCTTTTTGAGAACAGATAGGCTGCACTTGAACATCCGCTGTGTGTGCTTGAACAATAAAGAGTACAAAAGCAAAACATACTCCACGTAATGATCTGATCACCCATTGTAGTGAACAGCCATGGCCAAGATCTTAACAAGCAATTGACATCCAGACTCAAACAAGAAAACAGAAAAGAAGTAGTCCTTGTTAGGCTAGAGATGATGACACTATAGACATGTGCCACAAGTACATTTCACACTAGCTGTATGGACACTACTCTTATATAGAGATCCATCAAAAGCACTGCATTTATTTATTATTTTTTTCAGGTCAAGGACCTCTTTAGTGGATAGAGAGCAGGGCCCCCCGTGACATCTTAAATAGAAATACCTAAAAGTATAAAAGTGAGTGTTGCATGTGTCCGGTCTATCATAATATGCACAGTTTTCCATCAAAGCATTTACTAGCATTTGTTATTTTTAAAATGTAATGACTTTAAAATAATCATCATGAAGTCATATACTTGATATAGTCATAGATTGATTACAAAACTATACAGGTATTCAAGGGCAGGCTCTAAGATGGTTTAGATCCTACATGTCTGATTGCTACAACATTATTTATTTAAATGGAGAGACATCTGATTTATCACCAGTAAAATATGGAGTGACACAAGGATCTGTCCTAGGTCCTCTGCTATTTTTAATATACATGTATACATGACAATAATATTAGAAAATACGGGATTAGTTTCCACTGTTATGCTGATGATAATCAACTATATATCTCCACGAGACCAGATTAAACTTCTAAATTATCTAAGCTTACAGAGTGTGTTAAAAATATAAAAGATTGGATGACCAATAATTTTCTCCTATTAAATTCTGATGAGACAGAGATATTAATTATTGGACCAAAAAACTGTACACAAAATCTCATAGATTACAATTTGCATCTGATCAAATGTGCATTATTAATCTTTAGCTTGGGTTAAACAAATTAATTTATTTGGTTGGAACAGCAGCTACGCTAATTATTTCTCTATTTGATTCTCTGTCTTGCCACTGGATTGATAAACAAGCTTCAGTCTGGATCCAGAACACCAGAGAAGAGATGATGCCAACCCCTCAGAGGACCTCAGATGATGCCAACACTGAAACAACATACAGAACTACCAAATTTTGCTATAAGTTTGATTGCATCATAATAATTGCTGTTAATAGTGTTCGTTGTCCATTTGATTACATCTTTAAAATTGATTTTTCCGTACATTTCTGCCATATGTACATAAACTGAGTCACCACTGATAAGCGACTACTAAATATAGAAACATTAATTTTTTGTAAAGTTGCTTTGCAACGATTTGTATCGTAAAAAGCACTATACAAATAAAATTGAATTGAATTGAAGACTTAAAATAGACTATCTTTTCACAATACTGTTTAAAGGTTTAGGGTCAGTAAGATTTTTTAAATGTTTTTGAAAGCAGTCTTTTATGTTCACCATGGATACATATTTTATCAATCTATTTGATCAAAAATACCACAACAAATAATTTAAAAACAAATTATATTATGAAATATTATTACAATGTAAAATAACTGATTTATATATGAATAGATTTTAAAATATAATTTATTCCTGTGATGGAAAAGTTTAATTTTCACATGATCTTTCAGAAATCATACTAATATGCTGATTTGGTGCAAATGTTGCATTTAATTATTTTTTTCTTTGTAAAATTATGCATGTCTTTATCTTTAATCAATTTAATACAACCTTGCTTAAAAAGCATTAATTTATTTTTAACAAATGTTACTTACTCTTAATATTTGAATGGTAGTGTGTGTATGTTTTTTTCTAAAACGTTCACAAAAATTTGTTCAAACAATGGTTGTGGACCCTCTGCTGCACCACTGTGGACCCCACAAGCTTTGATAAAGTACAAAAGCCCAACTATATACCAACTGAAGTCCCTGCACACATCTAAAGGGACATCATTCCAGAACTATACTGTGGTGTTGAGCACCTAATGCAGAGCAGGTGCATGACATTATATTTTGTCAGGGCTAAAACATAACCATGAAACTAGAGTCCGTACTCAAGTATGGAAGGGTTTTTCAAGGCCATCTCCACGAAATATGATGCTGCATCTGTTTCTGGCCTCAGACAAGTGATTCTTTCAAAAGCTCACACTGATCATTTAAAGTGCTACATCCTGACCTCCTACAAACTCCAACATATAAACAGATGCACCAATGGATCATTCAGAGCATGCACTGTCAAAGCCTGTAATTCAGTTTGATATTTTCTATGTGCTAACATGAAACAGATAAATCATTTGGGGATCTGTTGTGGCTTTGTACAAGACTCGTAGCCACATTTACAATACAGTTTCCCCAGAAAGATGTGATTGGTGTGACCAATTAATGTCATCTACGCAACCACAATGCTTGTAAATCATTCATAGGGGTTTCAATCGTTTATCCAGGAGCCTTTCAGCCTGATGTGTGGTCACACATTGATGGACTGCACACAAAAGTTCTCATTTTTCACAGACACTTTCTGACACAGATTTGGACTTGGTTTTTTATTCTCATTATCTTTCTCACTCATCCGATTATAATCCTTCTGTTTTAATGTGTTTTACAGGACAATATACCTTAGGGAATGGTGTAACTATAATACAACCAGGGTCTTAAATCATTCCCAATAAATCCACTCATACATCTTAATTAAAACCATAAAGCAGCCATGTACAAATATTATCTGTTTTTCTTATTTGCAGGGTAAGATCAGAAAAAAATAATGGCCTTATAAAGAATAAAAAATAAAGGCCTTAAGCTTTTTGAAATGCCTTCCATAAAGATCCACTGGATCTACAGTCAAGTAATTGCAATGACCCTTATAAACAATAAAATAACTAACATTCATCAGATGGACAAAAACATTTGAAACTTTCTTCAACAGAAAAAAGAAAGTCATTACTGTTTGTTGCTTTACAGGAAACCCTGTTTGTTATTTTGTTCCAACAGCTGCTCATCTCTCAAAGATTCTCAAAGAAAACTAACTTCATACAGTCATTAAAAGTAATCTTGGAGGCAGTTAGGAACAAGTAAAGTTATTTCTGAGATACACTCTAGCATCATTTGTACTGGAATTGTGGTTTAAGTGTCCCAAAAGTATTTTTTGGGGTCACTGTATCTGGGATACTATAAAATCTAAATCTGAGAAATCAAAAGAAAGAAACATTAATTTATTACTTGCCAAAGGTGTCACAGCCCTGGGGTTTCAATGTACCAAAGCTTTTAAAGGAAAGCACAAAGGTCTTTCAGAGGATCATTCGCTCAAGGGCCAGAGACAAGGCAAGCTTTCAGACAGCTTCCCCTTGTCCACTGATATACTGACCAGATAATAACCGAGCATCTATTCGCCATCAAAGAAGATCTCCCTCCCTTTCATGGCCCAGTGAATCAGGGACGTGAGCACACGCTGAGCTCACTCCAGAGTGTTTTATAAATCCCACACATTTGCAATGCATAAATCACACTTTCCCTTGCAAAAATGTCCTGTAGAACTAACCCCAAGAAAACATTTTACTGCCCTGTTAATTACCCCTGACCCCACCCTGCATTCCACTGTCCAAGGTTATAGCACATTCGCATCCACCATTGATCAAAAATGGTTACAGTGAGATTGATCATTTGTAGTTTAAAGACATAGTTCACCCAAAAATGTAGGTCCTGTTATGTTATTTCACATCAATATGACTTTTCACATTTAAATTACAATGAATGGAGAATACGACAAATTATCAGGGAATAACGACTTAAATGTTCATCTATTCGAGTCGTATGTAGTATGGACTACATTTATGACTCTTTTATTGTGGTTTTGCATCTTTTTTATAACCTCAAAGCATCAGCCCCAATTAATTTGAACTGCATGGAAAAACTTAAAGAAAAACTATTTTTTTCCCCACATGGACTCCAACAAATGTCTTTGTTTGATTCTCATGTTCAATGAGAATCTTCATTGCGATCTTCCACAAAAGAAGGTTGTACATTCTTTTCTTTTTAAAGATCACTCGAAAGGGAATTTCTTTATGTCTATTTTTTAAATGCATACAATTGATCTTATTGTAATTTCTTATTCCATATATGTTTTATTTATTTGTTTATTTTTTGACCTTTTAAAAAAATTCTTGAATCATTTTGTCCACATAAAAACTGGCCCCTTTCTTAAAGTCGATTGCAAGCTTGGATTCAGAACTGCCTCCATCCAATCAACAACCAGTGCAGAGAACCAATTCCACACCCTACATTTTTTCTTTTGATAATATATTTCACCTGGATGTATGTCACAATACAGAAAAAAGTTCTGTCACAACTTCTGTAACATTGTCACTATATTGCTCAAACCATAGCTTCTAAATCAGGACGGACTCACTGGACCCTTGAACCTGCTGGACTCTCAACCTTTGAAAAGAGTTAATTTTTAGAGCTCTTCTGTGCATAAAATAACAACCTTAGCCGAGTACATATACTTGATTCACAGTCCTCCATACACTTAGGAACACAACACATAATGCTACTCAAAGAATATATCAAATAAAAATAAAAAATTGCAAATGCACCTTTAGCACAGCTGGCAAAAAGGTTCACTTGAATGTGAGAGTGAAACAAAGACGTATGCTGGAGTCAATATGACAAAATTTAATATGAGGACTCAGCAGTATGATGGCTGTAACAGGCCAATGTGAGTGATGTGTCGAGTTGTGTTTGAGACCAGGGACTGAGGTGAGGACACACTGGACCGAGCGAGGGGTGTAGAGGCTTTGATTTGCTGCTTGAAACCCCATTGCGGACGCTTTTTCTGTGGATTCATTTAACAGTAAAAGGAAGATGGGGTTCCTCATAGGTCCCACAGAAAGGCAGTGGGACAAATGAGGAACACTGTAAAACATATTTAGCTGCACTCAACGAGATAGGCTGTAATAAAAGAATCCCATTCAGTAGTCGAAGAGATTCATCTTTTCAATGCCTTCATACCTCATGTTACTGTAATCTGTCATATTTGAGATGGAAGGGAATCTATCTGTAATTTATACCCTTTGTGGTTAGAAGCAAAGCAAAATTCAAGAGCACAAAAAAAAAAACAAGTACACACAAACAATTAAAAAATTTACAGAGGGGCTCTATTCCAAAATTGAGTGATCTGCCCACAAAGGTAACATTTTAAGAGACCATAAACTCCCAACACAAAGGCTGTATTTAACCGTATCTGCTCATTAAACCAAGAATATTTTATTATGTTGATCTCCAACACCACGCTGACCTACAGAAAACTGCTTTGTGGTCCACACTGTTGACAATGGACCTTTATTGGCATAGAAAATTGCATTGAAATTTCTATTTAAAACTATTTCCTAAGGCACTATTACTATAAGGCAGGACAGCATGTATCCTTTTTTGGATGTAGACCTTCCTTAGAAGTTAGTTGCCTATGTAGGTAACAGCAGCTCACTTGGTTTTGGAACAGTGCTTGATTACAGTGCAAGGCAGCACTGTATTTATATTTGTACATTTAAATTCCTATCCTATTAAATTTTAAATTCTTATGATTCACATCGTTTTGTAGATAATTTCAGTCTTTCAGGTTGTGTGATCTTCTGCGTTCTTGTTTTCCTATGGCTGTTGGCAGACTTAATAAATGCAACTGTTACTAAAATTACCTAAACGTTAACACTAAAGTTTTGCACTGGTAATTCATCACTAAAATGAGTTGTTTGAGTTGACTGACTGTTTAATGAGTTTTTACCTCTGGATTAGCAGGGTTGAAAGCCACATTCAGGACAGTTTCAGAGTGTCTTGGGAGCTTATGGAGAAAGTTGCTGCTGCGTGTGTCATATATATAGGCCTGAAAGAAAGTTTAAAAAAGGTTAATAATGCCATAGATGATACAGAGCACATCTACAGTATCTGTCAGTAACACGGATAAACACAGGAGATGAATCTCAGCAGACTGGTTGGATATCTCCATATGTTTCTTATTCAGGCCTCTTAGGAAATACACTGAGGGTGTTCTGTGGAAGACACAGGTCTCGGTGCCAGAAAGAAGCCAGAGATTGCTAACAGGTTTTTGCAACATCCAATTATGTGTATATTTAAGTCATTTAGCAGATGGCCTTATCTAGAACAAGTTACAAATCAACTTCAGCTTGAGTGCAACAGAACGGAGGTCCATGATATCTGCCAACTGTCCAAATAAGATGCGATGCAACAAAGCAACTATAAGTTAAAGCTCTTTCCTGTTCAAGTTTTATTCTTCTAACCAGCTACCAACAACGTTTTTTTGTCAGCATTTTGTTTTTATTGTCACTTTGTTTTGCTGGGTAGCTCCGCCCACATTTGAAATCAAATGCACTTCTAAAGTTCTCTTGTGTTACTTTTGTTCTTAAATGGATAGTTCACCTAAAATTCTATCATCTTTTTCAAAATCATATCGCTTCAAATGTGTATGCATTTTTTTCACAAAAGAAGATATTTTGAAGATTTTTTTTGTTTATACAATCTATTCTCACTGTATGTTTCACAGTTGAAATTCACAACGACAAGGATGGTGCATAAATGATGATAGTATTTTTATTTTGGGGTAAACCATCCCCTTAAACTGTTTATTATAAGTAATGGCAACACAGATGGTTAAAAGTTTAGGAAAATAGCACAACTCGCCATGTTTTCCATGTCGTCACTCCTAGATGTGGTCAGAATCAGTCACTTTTTGTTGATCATACTTGTATTTGTTGCTTATGGCTTAAACAAAATGTGGCTTGGAATTAATGCAATAATGGGGTGATGATAGAGTTCCTTTTCTGTGATTGTCTTGTGAAATATAAAATACATCAACAAATTCATCTGGCTTATGGAAGTCTCAAGACAGCCACAAATAACAGCATAGTAGCTCACTACTCCTGTCTCCGTTTTGCTTCTAAGAAACACTGGAAAGTGGGCGGTGCTGTTGTGGAGAACTTCTCCAATCTGTCCTGCTTTACCCAGTGCTGACGATTAATAACAGCTATCAACACGCACATATTATTCCACTGACTTGAGCAAAGACTAAACACACATACACAAACAGAGAAGAGACAGCAATCCTCCCACATTGGTGGAGCAAATGGTGACACATATGGAAAGTAATCGTTCAAAAAGACTAAAAATCTTTAGTGCAAAATTTGGATTTTATCATTTTGGATTCTAAGAAAAAAATGCTATTTGCTTGTAAATTTAATGACAACTGCACTCAAGCTGCATGAACTCCACAATTTTGAGTAAAATCTAATGATTATGTACTCCAGGGTGATGTGAGAAAAAACCAAAGAGCATCTTGTGACCATCTGTATAAAAACATTTGCATAATCAATTTAGCAATTTGAAACTAATCAAATTGTGTTCAATTGCCCTAAAAATAGTGCCTTAGTAATCTTCTCTGTGAAATGAAATCTAGGTCATTCAAAACCATTCACATGAGACAAAACCCATTATTGCGAGTAATTTTTCATGAAATTGTTGAATAGGATCCTCAGTTTATTTTCAAGGTCACTGGGACAAAAGCTCTGTAAAAGATTTTTTTCTCAGATCTTTTTTAACAACAGAACACCATGAAAGCATGGATAGCTCGCTGTTTTCTTCATATGAGAGAATTGTTTTGACAATTCTGGCAAAAAGCACAAGACATGTAGAAGCTCAGCAGTAAATGTGATGCAGCTGCTGGATATGATAAGACATACTCAGAGAGGGAAAATTAAAGAGGTCAGCAGAAAAAAGTGGTCCAGATGATTGTAGGTTCCTCTCAAGATCCCCCTTCTAGATATCGTTTGTGGTGTGATTTTAATGCACTGTTAAATGCAGTGTTTCCTGTCTGTCTGTCTGTCTGTACTTCAAATCAAAGCATTGCAAGGCCTTTCCTAGACAAACGTTGCAATTCCATTTGGTGCAGAAATTATACATTTAACCTTTGGCTGTGGAGCTAGAACAGTCTATATTTGACACTGTTTTTACAGATTCAACTCCATTTAGAGATAAAAGAAAAAAAAATGTTCTTACCTATAATGTGAGAAATGTGTTCAGCAGTCCTGAAAGGCATTTTTATTGCCACAGGCTCACATTGGGCCAGAACAGGATTATCTGATTTACAACTATTCTGTGCATTCTGTACAATGCTTGTTAAAATATGAAGGTGCTATGAATTATTGGCTTTGTGAATTCTATTACAACTTAATAAACACAGGGAGAAGATGAGCTTACAGGAAGTTGTAGCAGGATATGTATTACTGTAAATCTACTCACAGAATGGTCCTCTGAGCCAGTAGCTATGAAGCGACCGCAGGGTGAGAAGGCCGCAGTGCAATGGTGACAGCGGTTAACATGGCTCTCATAACGGCGAACACACCTGACAGAGATGGACAGAAAAAAGATACTATTAGGTTTTGTAAATAATTCTTGCATGTGCCTAATTTAGATTTTTTGGCTACATAAACTGGCTTGCGGGCACTTTGTGAATAATATGCAAGGGTTTGACATTAAATACCGAAAACTAAAGTGACTCAACTTTAATTAAAATATTTATCCATTAGGATCCTCTTCTTTGTCTGATAAGCAGTTGAAAAATGCATGCACATGGACTAAATGACATACAGTATAAATTACTAGTACCAAATTTGGACACGTTTGTGTTGTAGACAATCACATTTGACTCAAGCAGTCAGAAAGGGGAATCCGAAAAAAGAAAAACACTCAGGAAAGTCAAGTCTTTGGCATGAAAAACAAAAGGGCCATCGGTTCTTAAAGTGGATCTGATAGAAATCAACTTTTCATATCCACGGCTAATTTTGGCTTTCTCTGTAGACATCACCTCCTTTAGGATGTAAATATTTAATGAGCAGACACTAATAGTACTCATCCAAAGCAACATACAGAACCATCTTCTGGAACACTGTGATGGCTAAGAAGACATCAATTATGTCTTCACAAAAGTTCTATCAAACAGTCAGGATCCGTGTTTCATCAGACTCCAATGTGCTCCAGAGGGACTATGTACACTAGTGGGAAGAAACTTTAGAAAGCACATGAGACTATGTTTCACTTCATTACTTCCATGGAAGATGGGGATTATGTTTTCAACTGCTAGACCATATTTCCCAGCATACTCTAGTTTATTCTTAATGATGAAGATAACTTTACATACTTGGAAAATTTTCAAGTGAAAAGAAATATAAAGCCACTGTAAAACAAATGTGAATTCAATCTCAGCAAAGCCTCTTTAAAAAACGTCTCCAGGGGTTTGAGTGCTCCATAAAGCTTTGAATGCAGAATTTCAAGTGGCCAGGTAAGGGCCAAAACTGATGTCTAGAGGGGACATGTCTACAATATTTGTTTTTTCAAACCTTTGATCCAACCTTCAAAATATGAAGAGTATGTTATATTAGAAAGAAAGAAATCTAAACTCGGTTAAGGTATTTAACTGACAATTATTTGGCAAGGCAAACTACAGACTATCATGGAATATGGGTTTTATTTTGCTATACAAAATGCGTAGAAAAACAAAAAATAAAGCATATAAAGAATACAATATAATCAGTTTTTAATATTTCATCGTTTTGGATTATAGCAGCCGTTCTACGTGGCATTACTCAATAATAATAACTCATTATACACACATAAGTCAATCATTGACCTACAGTCCACAATGATCCATTTAAAACAATTAATTTGTTAATAAGTATTATATAGATTTAGAAGCCAATCACGAAAGACACACAGCTTTGTGGATCATTTTGTATGTTGTTTGGGTAACAACATGGAATTCAAACAAACATACGTTCAATTGTTGAAAATTTAGGCTCTGCACTTTAAGCATCCACAATTTAAAAAGTGCTATTTTAAAATCCACAAAGGAGAAATTGCCCGTAGTGTTTAACCCTAACCGGTTTACAAATATAAACTGTGATTTGAGCCTAATGAGATCATTATGCCATTAAGAAAGTCACAAAACAGGCACATAAAGTGATTTAATGCTATAGCATTTAACCCACCTCCTGTCATCAGTCTTTATTGAGCAGCACAACCATATAATAAATTAACTCTTTTAATGACACTGCATAGACTGCCAAAGCCTGCTGTTTCTGCCCTTACAATAAAAACAAAACAAACAAACAAACCTGGCATAGACACAAACAGACAACTCAAGAGATATTAATATAAAAGAAAAAAAATATTGCACTGCAACAGGAAAAGAATAATATCATGGAGCAGCTTGCCTGAGGTTCTTTCTCATTACATGAGTGGATCTGGCTGGGTTCAGACTGATTGCTTTGCACGCCTTTATGAATCTAGGGTGCTTTTCTGAGGGTTTGGGTCTTGATTCACATCCTGTGCAAGCCATGTTAATCTGCTTCTCATTACCAGAAAAGATTATGCTTTAAAAGAAAGCATAAACAAATTTATTGTGTAAAGCCCACATATTTTCTTTGCGTTCAGTGAACCACCAGAATGGAAACAAACAGCATGCCAACCGGAGAGCCACCAGACCTTGCAAGCCTGCAGTCACCTTTAAAAATCAGAATGAAAATAAACTGCTGTATTATGCAACTGCAAAATTCAGTTATGAGAATCTATAGATATCGCATAAGCTGTGGTGTGAAATGCAAACGGTGTAGTTACTGTGTAATACTTTACAATGATATCTGATTTGATAATAAGAGCAAAAAGTACTTAAATTACTATAAATAAGCTATCTGAGGACATTGCCAAGTTGGCTGCTGTGTGAACTGTTCAGAGTCAATCCCAAATAGAATCGATTATCTGATTCTGAGGCAACAGTCAAGTTGTTCATATTTTTTCATGTGTTTATTCTTTCTGTAGGTTACATCATTATATCCATGACTAATTATAGAATGTAAAAAATGATTGCTGCAATTAATTATCACGATTTAAAAGTCAGCATTAGAATAACATTAAACAAAAAATTAGACTAAACTAAATAATTGTAGCACAGATTAACTAATAAATCACTGGCAGAGCTTTTAAAAACACAGCATATATAAAAGAGTGATTGTCTTCAGAAACATTTTTTGTTATGCTGGTTGAAAGTCTCTTCACATCCCATAGCAATCATTAAGGTCTAAATGTATTTATCTGTATTTATATATTCTGTGGAAGGCGTAGGACCAAGTAACGTCGTCCAATCAAAATGCTTGGTCTGAGCGTTTTAAATAGCTTTCCTACTTCAACTTATATATCTGGATACCTCTGCGCACCCTGTTCGCGACGACAGGATATGTCATCACCGCATTCACGCATGCTGTGCAGACAGAGCATGAATGGCAGACAAGCATCAACAACCCGGTCTTCTGCATAAATGCATTCAGGGGCTGTGGCTTTGGACGGCGATTGCAGTGAGGGTGGGATGTTCGCTTTCAGTGCTATCAGGCCAATGTTAGGATTTTCCAAGATCTCCAACTGCACCTCTAAGGATGTAAAAACACACAAACAAAAAAAAAACTTTACAGTTTGCGATCAGGGGCCCACCAGTGGTGCCTTGACTCCTGTGCAGCTGAAGACAGTGATGTCTTTAGGAGGCACTTCAGGGTCTGTTGCCAGTATTTCTCATGCATAATTCAAGATCCATAGGGGTGCTGCTCCCCTCTTACTTAGCCTGAAGCATTTTAATTGTGATATGCAAAACAGAACAGGCAGAGAAAGGATGATAGAAGATGAGAAGATTTTCCATAAGTCTCAGTCTTCCAGAACTCCTTGGCCTTTGCCTGAAGGTTTTGTCTTGGCCTGTGGAATGATGTCACTTGTGCTTTAAATGAAGTCTGGGGGGAGATTGAAAGATTTTAAGCCATTTCACGTGCTTGAAGTCGGAGCACTGTCAAAGAGACAGCTTATTGGAAAACTGGAAAAATACACATAAAGTGGCCTATGCCGAAAAACTTCATTGCCAGACCTCAGTTTGTCATTGACAGCAGGCAAATGATGTCACTAATTTTCACATTTGCTCCCATCCATGTTTCCTGTGTTTGACCTGCATTTATCTTTAGTATTCTGTCTTAAGTGTTTTTCATGATTTCCTTTCTTTGACAATTTTCCTTTCTCTTTTCCACTGGAACTAATCCTTCAGACAAGTGAAAAAAATATGCTGTCCTGCAAGGTTGCTTCGGCCAGTCACTGTAATGATGCCATTTTTCTGTAACTCAAGAGTGATCAGTCACATGCTTTTTATAACTAATGTTGACATTCCGTGGTCCCATGAGCAAAGATGGCAAAATTCAACTTCAGGGGGTCATACGGCAGCAGAAAAACTGCCACTACGATGAATGGGAAAGCTAACAGATAGCTTTCTCTAAATATTATAGACCTCTTTGGGGAGGAAACTGTCAGTTGTGAAACTTACAGTATGTTTACTTAATATATCGAACTTCATTTTAAAGCAGAGAATTCATGCTTCATGAATGAAATTCCTGAATTCCTGGAACTCGGTGCAAATATTTATCAAGGCAAGTATAAGGGATTTGACACTTTCTAGACTTTGAAAGCGGGAGCAGGAAGAGCTCCAAGCATAATAGGATACAGGATGTATATGTATAGAAGCAATTCACATCATTCTACAAAGGGAGGGAATAAAAGAAGGGTAAAATATATTTAATCCAGTCCTTCTGCTGTCCTTATAAATTAAATGAAACTAAACGGAGAGGTTGAGGTGCAGAATATCTATATAGACATGAAACATCACTATGTTCGTAGAAAAATATTTTTAGATTCTGGAACTTTCCACTCAGATTCCTTGACCTGTATTCACTGTCTCTGTTCTAGTTTTGTTTCTCCTTTCATCGGAGGATAGATGGGTTCAAAATGATTTTTCCACCCTGATTCTTTTACAGAGTGTTCTTAAAGGAATAGGTCACTCAGAAATGAAAATCTGTCATCATTATTCTTCCTAGTTTGTATCCAAAGCTGTGTGACTTTCTTTCTTCTGTAGAACATAAAAGATGAGTTGTTTTCCATATAATGAAAAAGAATGGGGACTGGCTCCTAAATGACAAAAACAAACAAACCAAAAACACCATAAAAGTAACAGAAAAATATTAATAGCTAAGAAGAAGGTAGCTAGTTAGTAGAAAGTAATAAATGTCACAACTTTTTTCCAAAATATTTTTATACTCACACAAACACACATAAAAATATGATGCATCATGAGGGTTCACAAATGATGACAAATACATTTTTGGGCAAACCTTTACTTTAAAGAACACTCTGTAAACACATCAAGTTGAAAATACATTTTGTACTAATCTGCCGTCCTATGAAGAAAGAAAGAAAACCAGAACAGAGACAGATACTGCAGGTAAAGGAATATGTGCTGAAAGTTCCAGACTTGCCAGACCATGCTTCAAGAGGGTGAACAGATTATCTATTACAGATTTCAAGTGATAAATGGATAAGAAAACATGTTCACCTTCTCCTTCACTAAATTAATTCTGAACTAGAACTAATTGAATTAAGATTCGATTTACAATTTATTAGCAGGTTTATTTTTCAAATTGCTTTGGTGTTGGTGTCTATTTATCTGTATACTTAACATGGTTTTACACAGATTAGCACGGGACTGTGAAAGAAACAGCATTTGTGTATTCACTCAGTGTCCAGCTAAAGCAGTGCGGTTACTGTCAGATCAACTGCAGAGAAGGAATTCTTTCCAAAGCCCTTTTGGCTGAGGTCCGGCCAAGGCTCAGCTTTGAGAGAATCTGGAAATTTTGGATTCTTAGTTTAAATGATAAATGTACCTTTCTGACTGGACCTAATCCAAAAGTTTTTAACAATCTTTAGGGGATTATGTAATGGTTGTATCCCACAAGCCTATAAACACCCTGGGGTTTACACTGTTATTCACTTTTCTGAAGGAAAGGTTATCAGTGCTTTAGTGAGGTGAGAGATTGAAAATGTATGCTAGACTGGAAAAAAAACATAACTTAAGCATCATAAAGTATGAAGAAGGCCATTGCAGCTAGCTAAACCATACCAATATTGAAATCTTTGTCAAAGGATAATGTGCATCAAGAAACTATTGAATATTCAACATTTAGGTCTTTTTTTTACTGTGAATTTTTCAGTCTTGCCCTCTGAAGGTCTCAGAAAAAACCCCAGAGATCAAGGGACCTACCTTGCAGTGCGCAGGTCCCACAACTTCAGACCATCTGTTATAGCGCTGCTCAGAAAGAGATTGTACGATTCCAAGGCCTGTGTACAGAACGCGGATCCCTGTAATATTAGAAACAAAGGAAAGAGTCACACCAAAAGAAACTGGCACAATAAAAGGAAATCAAAGATCCTTAATATAGGGAAACATTGGCAAACCTGCTAAGTAATAAGGACACAATAAGGACATCGACAGCTTCTACAAAAGATACTAAAGAAAGATGTTCATTGACTTATATAAGCAACTAATTACTCTAATATTTACAGAAAATATTGCAGCTTTTTTAAGTTTTACTTATAATATAATCACTCTATGAGCTGCAAGATCAGGTCAGTCTTTAAATATCTCTAAGATTTTTAAATGCTTTTGAAAATAATCTTTTATGTTGACTGTGATAGAAAAGCTGAATATTTAACACCAATTACTCCAGTCTTTAGTGTCAGATGATTCTTTAGAAATCATGTTAATATGCTGATTTGGTGCTCAAAAAAGATTTCTTATTATTTTCATGCTGCTTAAAAGAGATCTAACGAACAGTTTCTGCCAATCTCATGTTAATCTTGAGTACCTATAGAGTAGTATTGCATCAAATCTTTGAAGAGACTTTAGTTTTATCAGATTTATAAAAGGCAGATAGAACTGTACTGCTTCTCTCTGGGCGCAGATAAAGAGTCACAAGCATGTGCAGATTTTGCGTAGTGATCGCCTGCAAGTTGCAGCATCAACATAAATAAAACAGGGACAAAAACTTTATTGACAAATTAACTATTGCTAACAAATTAACATATTAATCACGACTCACGGCTCTGGTTGATGTGTGCGCACACTCTTCCTGGAGAAGTGCCTTTACAAGGAATCCTGCACTTTATGACATACAGGGCCATACTCGGAAAAAACATTCCGAAACTTATGCAAACCCTGAAGGAGTGTATAAGGCGCAGAAATACTCCTACGTCCAACTCATTTTTTTATAAACTTTGGCCATGTTTAGCATGAGAATCCAACTTAACTGTGTAAACAAGTCATGGACCTCCCCTTTAATGTTTCTGTGGAAAATACAAATCATATTATTAACAAATCTTACTGACCCCAATCATTTGAATGGTGGTGTAACTGAATTGGAAGAAAGATGAGCGTAAAATTGATTTGGTCTAAAGTATCTCATTCATATAAAACTACTATCCTAAATAAATAGTTATTTAGTTATTATAGCTGTTGACCGGCCATAGAAGAGACACAAATCTGGTGGGAGATTGCAAACAATCTGCACATGCATGCTGAAAGTGTGCTGACTTTCTAGAACTGAAGTTATACCAAAGAGCCAAAAAAAGTCCACAGAATGGAAATGTTTGTCACACATTGTGGAAGATCAATAAAACCATCTCTTTCACCCTAACACAAATACAAAGGGTTCAAGGTATTCTGCATGGCTACTCAAACACAATTAGACATCCATCAGAAATATTCTCAATGAATGTGGCTTTAGAAAGTGGAACATGTAGCCCACGGTGGAGAATGCAGAGTAACTGAGAAGAGAAAAGGTTTGTTGTAAGCTCATTCACAGCTGGAAAGAATTCCCAGCGATCAGCTCTCTTGATCCCTCTAGGCGTCTCTAATGTGTGGGCTTCTTGTTGGAGGATCCCACGTGTATGTAAGAGCCAGGTTGTGTTATTGTGAAGTGATCAGATTCACAAGAACTGCAGACAATGTGTAGCGTGACTGGAGGCTTGTATGCTGGTATGGAAAGTGGACGCTCAGGAGAGTGCCTGCTAGCTAAAGCCATTATACTGTGTTAGATCAGTTAATCCAGTCCACTGTCCTCTTATGTACCCAACTAATCTCAGCTGACCCTCTCAAACTGGGGAGAATCTGAATACTTAAAACACGTGATACACTGCTCCTGTCATACAAGTAAAGACGTTCAGTAAAGACTTACAAAGAATGCTGAAAAAAACTGAGCATGGCTTCCACAAAAATATCAAGCAGAACAACCATTTTTTTTCTATGGTTTTCTGTTTTGCGACCACCAAATCATCCCATTTGAATAATTAGAGTTATATGGATGTTGTTAAAAAAATAGATAGATATAAATATATAAATCTAATAGAAAATTAATAAACTATTTATAAACATACAATTTAAATCTATTTAACAAATATTTTAAATGATGATTTCTGCTGTATTTTTGATCAAATAAATTAAACCTAGATCAACATAAGAGACTTAAAAAGGCTCTTTCAGATGGATGGAGTGCAATGGTCATGTTAGTCCGACACAGTCTGACAGATGGAAAGGGACAGTATACAGACATTTGCAAGACATCACCATCTACAGATGGAATGTACTTACCCAACATCCTTGGCTGAAGTCAGATCTTCCCTAAATTTATTTCATATATCCATCCTATTCTGCAAACTTGAGGGATTTAGATCAAGATACTCGGCAAGATAAACGGGACATGCGAGACCTTCATCTTATAGACCCACCTTAATAAATCTCACACAACTGTGGTTTGGATTGTCCCAACTAAAACGGTGAACTTTTATCCTTCAAAGAAGAAGACATCATATATTGCATAACATTCAGAGAGGCCTTATATAATGGGAGGATGGGAGTGCCAAACTGCAGAGAAAATTTGGGTTGGACAGTGGATTTGTTAAGCAACTCCAACACATGTTGAATTTGTTCTTTTGTCTTCACTCCGTTCAAGGTTGCCGCACATTAAAGTTGAGGTTAAACTTGGATATTCAGAACCAACTACTTCTTCCTGACTACACTGAACTCTTGTTCAAAGCAGCCTGAATAAACTAATATATGGGAGTGGATAGTAGTATTAGTGCTCTATGGACCCCTTTTCTCCTTAGTATGAATTCCCAGTAACCTCATACAACCTCAAACACATACAATCAACTATAATTATCTTTAAGATGTAGGCTCAGTCAGTATTTCCTTGGTATTCTTTCTGAAAGTGTCTTCATTATTGTTGCCATGGATATGAGGTTAACCGAAGAGCAAAGCGAGTCAGTAACAAAGTGTCTTACTTTGGGTTTACAATAAACCCAGAGCATAGTCCAGCCCCACAATAAAAATACATACACTACCCACAAACAGCTTAAGTGGTTTGTAATTCCAATTTTAGTGATGTAGCTCAAGGGTCACCACCAGTATTGAGTTGTGTGCACCTTGTAAATGACCAGTGAGGTCAGAAAATTCTGAGTGAAAACAGCACTGGTCTTTCTGCAGCACGAGCGTCACTGCATTGTTTTTAAAATGGTGAAGACAGTCATAAAAAAACAAGTTTTGGTGGCTGGAGTGAAAGGTTGGTTGTGAATATTTGCAATTAATATAATAAAGACCATTCAAAATTGGTATTTTTATGCTTTAGTCGAGTCAAAAATTTACATATAGCACCTTTAAATTCAGTCTGTTGACAATACAAAAGTCTCAGTTAATTTATGTTAAAGGTATTTTAAATTGTAATTTATTTCTGTAATGGCAATGCTGAATTTCAGCAGCCATTCCTCCAGTCTTCATTCACACTGATCCATCAGGAGCAATGGTGGGAATCCACTAGTCTACATAGTACATCGGTCCCTTATTTCAAAAGAGCAAGAATATTCCTGGCTGACATCATGTGGTGTCATTCTCTTACCTTGTTCTGGGTGAGGTGGTGGACAGCTCGACAGTGGGCATCAGGGATCTGAGTGGCCATACAGCCCTGGTTCATATCAAACACCTGGATGGTGCGGTCAGCGCCAGCAGCCAAGACGATATCTGACACACTGCGGTTAAAGAGATACACTGAACTTACACTTCAGCTTGCATCCTGTCATACTGATTAAAATCCAATACTGTTATATAACAGTTTTCTGAAATATAACAGTTCATACATTTTACGGACTACTAATGAGATTACCCTCAACATTACATTATACTCTTTAAAATATAAAAAACTATAAGAAAAGTTACACAGGAAAATCGTATTATTAAGCTAACGTGTTCCACTGCATGTGTTGCCAAATCAGAAACTGCAGGATTCAGAACATTTATTGCTTAATAAATTACATGTAAAACATTTAATAAGGTTTAAAGATGAAGACATGGATGGATATTAGACAAATATGAATCCTTTACTGTACCAATCAAAGGTTTGCACGCTTGACTGAATTTATGATTATCAAGAGCTTAAAAACCTTTCGATTTAAAAGCTTAAAGGCTTTAAATTCAGTTTGTTGACAAAAACAAAAATCTGAGTTAATTTATGTTAAAGGTTTGCAAAATATTGAAAGTGCAAAATATTCTGAAGGAGCCCGTGTGTTATTTATAGCCAAGATTAAAATCTAAAAGGAAAATATTGTAGTTTTCATGCACTGATTCCCTCAGCAACTGTTGAATTGTACAAAGCCAAAGTCTAAGTCTCAAAGGCTAAGTCAGGTGTTTTAGGATACAGGAGTAGAAGTCATTGATGGCCGACATTGAAGTGATGTCCGTTCCTGACTTCATGTTGAATTTACTGGTCAATTTGGACTTGCTTCTTTGCGTATACCTGTGATTACAAAGAGGGAAATAAAATGAAACACATTCCATAAATAAAGATTCTGAACTTATTTCAGAATCGTTTCTATGGATTATGACAAAGCATTGCAGTTGAAGCTGTGTGGACCTGAACCTGACGTGTAAAATACAAACAGACAATTTTACAGAAAAATGGCAACAAAAAAAGGGAAAACGCAGTCTATCTGTGTGTAGAGATTTCTTACTACCTTACATAACGCTGAAACATAATATTTTGTGCACATAATTATTCTCTATAAAAGAGATGGAAGACGTTCCATCATAAACAGAATATGATGTGCAATATCTGGCTCATGTCTCCAATGTACTATATCTCTTCCAGGATTTCCCCAACACTTGTGTTTAGATATACAGTATAAAGACTGGGATTCTTCTCCGATTCTCCAGAAATGATGCACGGGTTCTCAACCGATGAGTGCTCACCCCTCTAGCACAGACATACATATTGTATTTCACCACGACAAAAATCTATACAGAAATTCTATACATCTCCCTGCCTTAGAATATGAAGTATGTGGTTGTTATATTAACAGGCCAGACTAGAGACACTCCTAAATCTGATAGCCTGGCGAACTCCCAGTTTTTACAAGCCCTCGAAACTGAACCTTTCTTTTGGCAGAAGGTCACCAACACCCTGCGTTTATTGTTACTTGCTCATTGTCCATTAACTGCTTGTACCTCTTGATGTCATCTCTTGTGGTGTCCAGATGGTAAAGGTACAGCATTAGATTTGATCCCGACGCCAAGAGTAAAAATTTGTCCAGGTAATAAAATTGAGCACTTCTGATGGGCTTTGCAAACTGGTCATCTCCCTGGAGAACCATGAAGTTAAACAAACAGTGAAAAAACAGACAGTCAGTAAGTGACATCAACTCTTCATTAATAGCCTTTAAATAAGTGCTAAGAGCATTCATGTCACAGCACATAAAATACACCACTATATCAGCTTAAAATATCACAATCTCAGTCATTCTCTCTTTTTACCAAAGAGTGTGAAGAGATAAATGTGGATAGAGGAATGCTGTTTTTCTGGCTGGAAATTATGAGACTGATGAAAGTCATTGAGAGACAATTTGGTGAGTGGAATATAAATGCTACTGGATATTTAATGTACTTAATGCAAGTGAATGTATGTAGCCTCTAGCATTATAAATTAATGCATTTTTGTGTCCAAAATGTGTGCAATTACAGTGTGTGTTCCATTATCATCTTTACCGCATTAGAGAAAACGGTCTGCTTTTATTATGCTACTTTTTAATTATTATTTATTATTCTTACTGCTTATGCTACCAGCCAAACCTTGACCCTTTGTCTGCAATGTGCTGGCCAAACATTTGTCAGTGTTTGCATGCTTGCTTGAGTATATTTCTGGCCAAAATATCAAAAATGTTTTTATACTCTGCTTTCAACGTAAAGTAGCCCCGTTTATTATTGCAGACTCAAGATTTTCTCTTTAATATAATGAAACAAACACTTATGCATTGGGTCATATTTGGCTCCAGTTACACACACACACACACACACACACACATGGACAGGTCTAGGAGGCTGGGTGGGAAGACACCAGAGAGAGACTCTGATCCAGAATGTGACTGAAGAAAACTGATTTGAATGAAATCTAGTTGTGTTGGGGGTTCTGGGAAAGAAGGGAATTAGGGTTTAGAGAGGTCTGCAAGTGTTTAGAGCACTGATGTGCTGACCAGGGGCCTGCACAGATGCCTTTGACGTTCCAATAGAGGAACGCTGCCAAGAGAAACATGTCCCGCAGGCGTACGCATTCAAATGCAAATATTTTTTTTTAATCTTAAACGTTTTCTTCATATAATTTGCTTGTTGGTTCACTGGACTTGACTAGGTACTGCAAAAGCTCAGAGCTAATATCAATTTTTAAATTGCTCATGTCAGTGCAAGGACTGTATTTGGTTCAACTGTTGATACGTTACCATGGTTAGAACAGGTTCTGAAGCATTCGGGGTCCAGATGCAAAGGGTGGGGTCCTCAGAAGTACTTAAAAACCACTGCTTACTGTGACTCCAGCATACAGTGTTCACAGCCTTACTGTGACCTGCAAACAGAAATCAGAGCCATAGTTTTGACCTCAAAATTGATGATCACTTTGCAAGGGACCCCCTACGATAAAAATGCATTTATAGGCAACGGTATAATATTATAAAATATTAAATAAAATGATGATGTTGTATAAGACTGATTTATACTGTGTGAAAAAATATATAAAGCCTGATATTATGATAAACTCACAACAAAAGTATATGAGGAGAGTTACAGTTTCTAGCTCCCACTGACTTCCACAGTCTGGAAAAAAAGACTTTGGAAGTTAATAGAGATCAGAAATTTGGTTACCCACATTCTTCAAAACATCTTATCTTGTGTTCAGCAGAAGACTGAAGTGAAGAACTTTTTTGTTCTTTACTTAGAAGTTGGAAATAAAGAACATCACTGTGACTATATCAGTACAATAAAAAGAGCATCTATTTCACGGACAGGAAGGGCCTTCAAAAGTCAGAATTCCCCAACTGTCAGTTTCAGCTGTCAGTGTCAGATGCGGTCAGAATGGCATGCAAAAATCTGAATACTGATCCAATTCCATTGTGCCAGTCATTTAGACAATGAAAATAAGAGACGAGCAAAGGAATTTTACAAAAATAAACACTACAGATTTTAAGCTCTCCCGCTACCTGTGTAGACAGCTGGGTTGCTGGTGAGTGAAGAGTTATACAACAAAACAGAACCATCTCCAAGACCACACGCAATCTGCTTTCCATTTCCTAGACACAAAAAGAGAAAGTTAACAGACAAAACCGAATGAATAATTAGTTCAAAAAGGATGTTCCTAAGGCAAAAGTCTGAAATAACAACCATAGCACTCTTAAAAACAGACGAACACAACTTTATTGTGTTTAACTCCAGGAGTCTACTCTGGTTTGCTGCTGGTGCTACAGTATGGAGTCTTTATGTGAGACCACAGGAGAACCGAAATGCAAATAATCAAAAGGCAAATTACTGTTAGGCATGGCTATTAAATGCTGTTGATTTTGCATAAATCTGGTAAAGAAACTGTTTGCTATGCAATGTTAAGCCAATGAAATTACAGCAGGACACTACAGTGCTACAGAGGGTGCACTTTGTGTAAACAATTTGACCATATGTAACAAAAATTGTTTAGATATACAGTATATCAAATTGTATTAAATGCATTCGACCATTTAATGAATTATTGATATTTATTAAAAAAAGAAGTCCTCCATTTGTTGCCCATTTTCTGGTTGCACAGTACAAAGAAATTTCACATGTTTAAAGGCTATTGTGATTGTACCATTATACTGACCTGAGAACTGTAGAGAGCTGACTGGGGTTGGAGTTGTGGAAACTGTCAAATGAGCGTAAGGCATACACGGTGCTTCCAAATGGGATGGATACTCGCCTAAGAGGCCTTTCCTGTTGAAAAACAAGCTACAATGCTCTTATTCAGTACTACCGCATTCTTGAGACTCTGTACTGAAGCATACAGAATACCCACGTATTTGTGCAAGTTGCTGAGGCAGAGTTGCTTTTCTTCTTAACACTGGTCTTTGGTGTGAACATTGTCCTACTATAAAAGAGATACATGTTAAATCTTATAATCTAATTCCTGAAAAATCAAAGAGAACATATCATAGCTTGTCATAGAAAAAGTATTTGACTTGGCCACAAGCAGATGCAGCAACAACATTTGTGATGTGCCTTAAAATGATTGCCATTCTAATAATCACTTTGTACCTTCACTACATAATATTGATGGCAAATAATCCTATGGCAAAAAAGCCTTTCAGTAATGTGAGTCTAAGCAGGCCTGTAGGCTCCATGGAAACAGAATTAAACAGTGTTTAAATGAATATTATGTTGGTGACCTCAGATTAAACTCAAAAGTTACAGCATGGAAGATATTAGGTGTGAGCACAATTAGTGTCATTTACTTTAAGTCAAGTTTAAAAAAGGCTACCAGAACACAGCCTGAGTAATCATTTCTATAGAATGAGCTTTTTCGCCTGTTAATTTAGTTAATTTTACATATGCAGAATTTCAGAAACGTCTAACCCTCTCATTACACACACTGAAGGGATTCATTTAACACATTTTCAAAATGTTGTTTGCTCACAACCTGCATAATATCAGTGGCGCACATTTAACTCACCAGTTTCTCCAATTGTCAAAGCCTGAAACTATGTGAACCATATAAATGTAAACCTGAAACCATAAAGTCTGTCAAATTGGTGACCCTAAAATTTTTTCTCTGTGTGGTCTACTGACTTACTGAGGAGCTGTATTGTATCCTGATGACTTCACTTGCGTGTGAAAAACCAAAGCCTGATCCTTTACACTCTTCTGACAGCTCACACCTGGAAGACAAAAGGAGAACAGGTCGGTCACATAATTAAGTTCTGAACAGTACTCGTCTATCATGATTGTATATCACTAATGCTATAATTTATAATTTGCTTGATATAATAATATCAGTTGCAATACTACACACTCAGGTAACCATTTTGCTGAATACACTAAGCTTATTTCAAAAGTGGCATACGGTCATGATATTTTCTGCATAGCTATTTTCATGACTCTCATATCACTCTAGAGTTTCTTTCTGCTCATATATTAAAATCATTTCAACTCCAACCGATATTTCTTGCCCATATGTTTATTTGGTAAAGCTTGATACTTGATCAGCTGATAATTTTTGTAAAATATACCCTTTCAGGATAGACACGACCTGACTGACATTTATTCTTCGATACTGAGCTGCTGACTATACATTATAACTTTTTAAGAGATATCGACACAAAATGCATCTTCAAATAGACAGACATATTACAGTAAAGATGTTATATGATAGAATCTGAAGAAATGACATTTTTCTGAGTTTCCTTCACTTCCGTGAGCTCATTTTTTCCAGCTCCGTTAATACTAATGCACATGTTTCCAAAAATGGTTCCCGTGTCAACCACAGACTAAATGTATATTCTGAAAAGCGGCTAATAAAAGCCACATCTTCCTAAAGCAGGGGTGTCCAATCCTGCTCCAACACACTTGCCTGAAGCATTCTAGTAGTCCTGAAAATGTTGATTAGCTGGTTCAGGTATCTTTAATTAGGACTGGAGCTAAACTCTGCAAAATAGTGAACCTCAAAGAGCAGGACTGGACACATCACATCTGTAAAATCATTAAAGTTCATTATTATGTGATTTATGTACGAGGTTTGAACTCGGTTTTGCTGTTTTCTTAGGAAACGCTTCCAAACAACTTAAACTATTTACAAATAATAGATACCAGACTGGGCCAATAACCTTTTGTGAGAGCTGACTAAATTCCGCCATATATTGAGCACAATCATTATTGTAATTACTTTAATAATACTAAAACAAATGAGTGCTGATGCTACAAATGCGAAATCTTAAAAAAAGAAGAAGAAAAAAAGTATGTTCTTTGGAATATTTAAAAAGGTTCCAGTCATGACTTCAATAAATAAGAAAACATGTCTCTTTCATAGATACTTATGGATACTTATTACTGTGGTATCCAAAATTTTTTCAGTTTACGTTGGCAAAAATACAGAAACGATGCACCGAAGAGAGGTAGCAGTTCCGCGTCACTATCAACAAACCACATCTTGACATAACAGATTATTCAGGAATATGTCACACAGTTCTGAGATGAGTCTTTTATCAATCACCCATTCTCCAAACTGCTGGATCCTGACTATCAGGTCATGTCAAAGCCCAGCAGTATGAAGAAAATGAGTTGTCCTAGTTATGGTATTGACTTAGGCCCCAGAAAAAGCTATGGAATAAATGTAAACCTCTGAGGATGTGTAACTCTAGTAAGGAAGAGGAATAATGCCCAGTTGGAGAAGGAAGAAGAGCCTCCCTTAAGGGAGAGAGGGAGACAGAAATAATGATGATGGATTGCTTTTACATCCATGAGACATATAAGAAAAAAGAGAGAAAAGTGTCTGCCAGTGTATTAGGAAATACAAGAGGTTTAAGTCTTTTGTAATTCATTATTCTGCTCATTTTAATTTTGCCAAAAGGAAGGAGATGTGAGGTCCTACTGCAGGCCAGTATGTGGGTGCTAACCACTTTGCTGAATGATCTTACCAACTCCAAACTTTTGAATGATAGTGTAGCTTATGGCATAAATTAATTTATTTTAATGGGTACATTGTTGTCTTTGAAAGAATATGCATTGATGAATTATACAAATTAACACCAAGATCATCTGTTAAGAAAATAGTGTACATTTTGATTTAGCACTGAATTTTTGTGATGTGGTCTGTGGCTAGTTTCTTCATTCTGTGGTTATCAAAACCCTGTATCTGTATGACCTTAGACACCAAATGGCATCAGACTGTTTTTACCTCTGCAAGGCCAGAAAGATTAACATCTTGGACAGTAATGAGTCAGCATCGTTAAATTGCCATGGGGGTGTCAATGACATTGAAATGCTAGTTAATCCAAAAGTGTTTTTTTTTTTGGCAACAAAATGTGAGCATGTGTGGTTTTGTAAACTCCAACCTATTTTTTTCTGAGGTTTTCGGACATGTTTTGCCAGCTCAGCATTCAGAGGGGACATAGTCATCAGAGGAGAGCTGAAAAATGAGGAAAAAACAACATAAACAGAGTTCTGTTACAGGAAATAATAAAATAAAGCATTTTCCATTGTGGTAGTTGACTCATCAAGAATAATGTTAACAGTCTATAACAGACAATACATCTACTGAAGATAATTCTGGCTAAAACCAAAATCAAACATTGGGTAAATTATTCTTGATTGGGGCTCAAAATTACACTCTGCATATTCTGAATTCCAAAACCAGGAGGCTCATAGAGACTGAAAGATGAGTGTTGTTACCTGGGCACAACTGAAAGTTGCTCATCCACAGAGAAGCCCATTGCCATCCTAAAACAGAGCTCATCCAGCCCGGCACTATTAACCTCTAAAAGGGTTACTGCAGTCCCAAATAGAGAAGTCACCAAACAACACATCTAGCCAGAAAGAGAGAGGGCTGAGGGTAGTCCTCAAGTCATATGTCTCACACAGACCACTTTCCTCCCAGAATGCAAACCACAGCCAAACCTTGTAAAAGCTTTACATCTTAAATAATCCTGGCTTTGTGAAACAGTAAACTGCTACTTGCAGGGCTGTAAAAATACTAAAGGTGCTGTACATGTGAACTCTTGAGCGGCTTTTGGTTAACAAAAGGGATCATTAAAGTGAAAAAAGTGTAAATATATAAACTATTATATTTGAATACATATTGCACGGAAGGCCTAAGAGTGAGAATTCTTCACCAGACACAACAAGTTTAGCACAGTACTTACATTGCCACCAAGTCCATTAGAGACGGCCCATGATCCTGCCATTGAGATGCTTAGGTCACCTGTCAGGAGAAAAATTGCCACTTCAAACAATCTAAAACAAATGTAAGAGGGTTTTAGAGATAACCAGGCAAATATTGAATGACTGCAGTAATTATGTCTCATAGCCATGAAGTGAAAAAACTTGATTGTGGTTTGGAATAAATGAGTGTTTAACCAGGAGTAATTAGTACATTTGAAAACTAAACAGTCTTTCTTAAACTTCAGAAACCCAGACAATGGCGCCATACTGATGGGTGTATTTTCCCCTGCTTAAAGTATTTCTAGGAAGCCATTTGCTACAATGAAAATCATGAAGTTTATGCATATTTCTGAGATGAATTTTGTTTGAGGTTGCAAGATTTGACCAATGTTATCGTTAAGTGTACAAGTACATGCACTGACTTTCCGCCACTCTCTAAAGTATCGTAATCATGGAACATCCCAAGCTAGAAGACCGAACCCTTAACCTTGTTATCACACAGAAGCTTACTTACACTCTAAAGTTTTGTTGTCCACTTAGGCCACTGTTGCATTTATTTTTTTGCTATTTTAAAGGTCTTTTAAACTATTTCTTTTTACTAATAAACATATGGAGGTAATAATATAATGGGTCATATATTTACATGAAAAATGGCTAAATGTTTGAGAGTTAATTGAATACTTATGATGCCTTTGAGTGGAAGAATCATGAGAAGCTCTGAAGTATCCAGGTCAAGCAGATACAGCCCATCAGAACTTCCGATCCACACACAACTTGTTCTATGGAAAATGTACAAAGAAGAGACTATTTACCAAAAGACACAACAAAGGCCTGGTTTACTTAAAAGGGTACAACCGAAAAAAGAAAAGAATGACAAGAAAAGAAAAGAAAAGAAAAGAAAAGAAAAAAGAAGATCTGTATTGTATAGACCTACTATAGGAATTCACACCCACATTGCCACAAAGTCTCAATAGAGAACATCTATGAAAGCCTGTCATATTTAATTGAAACTACAGTGGCTGAATCTACACTAAAGCTTTGAAAAACTTGATTTAAGTCTGTGTCTTATTGCAGCAGAAATTATAAAGTGGCAGAGGTCAAGGGCAATCTCTTCTGTCAAATAAACTAGAGTTATTGGGGTAACGTGTTTTTTTTTCTATCAATCACTATGAATCTGTAAATAACAATATGAAGAATGCATGCACAGAAGGTTAACTAAGCATTCTATGTAAAAAAATAAAAGGCTTTTGTCAATGTTCAAAGTTTTTAGTATTTATGCTTTGGAAACCAAAGTGATTTTTATGACTTTGCCTCTCCCTTTGCGTCCTTTACTTTCTGGGTCTGCAGGCATTTATCTACCAGTGTTTACAACATGATATTACAAATTTCAGCATATAATGGCATGATTTTCACGTGATGCAAAAGTTTTCAAGTTCAAGTGCTTGCAACCATCTTTTCATAGCTGTAACTGCTGTTTGGTCAGCATGAAACCATAAATATGAGAATAATGACTTCCTAATTGGAAGTTTCCTCCGATGACCATAGGAATATCCATTGAAAAATGATTTCCTATGTCTGTGTAGACAGGTGTACCATGCTGTATATCACAGCCACAACTTCACAATGTCATAACAACTATAGTTATCCTATTCTAATACATACTGTGTGTTTGTGAATACATTTTGGCCACCTAATAAGATTTGATCAATTACATGCTGCATTTGCAAATGAACAGCACTGATACATTGGTATGCACAACATAACCTTCTCAAGTTTGCCTTACATCAATTCTTACCCCAAAAATTCAACAGGTGCTCAAGCAGATAAAGGTGAACAACAAAAACAGACGAAAGACAGTACCTCTGCTGGAGGCTAGCATGACTGGAGTGCAGTTTCTGGGCCCAGATTTTCAGAACAGGCTTTGCTGTCTCCACTGTTCCTCTCACTTCATTACCAGTCATTCCTATAAAAGCACACAGATGAGATTCGGTGAGACCTTTTTTACTTGAAGCAGATGTATCTTTTTCCGCAGTGAGGTAGGCACATGAAAAAACAGTAGTTATACGCAGTCTGGAATGGATTGTGGCTTGTGGTTTTTTTTTCTAACCATCTGGACTATTTTGAGGTGAGCTGGTTTTTCTGTGGTTTCTCTCATGCTTCTGTTCGAGCTTTGAAAGGTCCAGTTTTGTCACCAAGCGGCATTTGTGGTCCACAGGGAGAGTGTAGCACCAAAGCTTGAAAAACAAAGAGATTCCAACATATATAAAGATATATATAGATTACACAAGAGAGGCTGAAAGTGTGTGTGTGTTACTCACCTGTCCATCACCAGAACCTGTGATGAACTGACTGCTTTGCTCCATGAAGAACAGACTAAGCAGTGGATACGCTGTGAAAAAAACCCAACAACTTCAGCATCTTCACAATATATTCTCTACATTTACAGTCTATGAAGAACCTCAATTTCTGTTGTTGAATATTGGTGTTAATAATTATAAACCGACCTGACAGGACAGCAGATTCAAAGAGTATATCTCCATTCTTCACATCCCAAATCTAATAGAAAAAATAAAAAAGTAATATGCATATATATCTACAGTATATATAAAATATATATCTTACATTTATATCATACTGACCCCAAATGTTTGAACAGTAATACAACAAATACATGTCCATATTCAGGACAGGTACAGTCAGGCTGTCCTGATTTGGGTTTGTATCATATCTGCACCTTAAATGTTCTGTCTTCTGAGATTGAGATGAGAAGATTAACGTCCCATGGACAGAACTCTGAGGCAGTCACAGGACCAAGATGAGCTTTCAAAACTCCAAGCACATCCTCTCTCTACAGGAAACACATATACAGTAGCCCCAAGTTTTGGTTATTTATTTAGAGATATCTTAATTGTTTTATCATCTAACTGAAACATATTTTATTACATAATGCAAAGATGTTCTTAAGTTTAAGTGTGGCTTAAGCAGAGAAATACTGTTTGAATGTGATCTGACCATTTATTTCTGATATACAAGACAGAAGCCAACAAAGGGCTTATTGTGATTTTTTTCATACACTAATTTACTGCTGGTTTCCTATGACTATTTCAATGCTATCTCTCAACTTTATGGGTTGGTCAATCACAGTCTGGGTAACGGAATGTTCTCCATGCAGACTTTGTTTGCGTTTCATCTGGAGACGGGTCAAAAAAGGCATTTGTTTCCTTTTTACTCTTTCAGCATAACTGCTTTTGTTTTCGATTCACTGAATAAAAATTGTGTGCATCTTGTTTCATACCTCTGCATTCAACAGAAACACTCTGGAGCCTGAGCATGCAGCCAGTCTTGCACTCAGTGGACACAGTGACAGATGCTCCACCTTGCCAAGCAATGTGCCAACAACTCTACCTGAGGCACTTACACCTGGAACATAGATGTCATGTTTGGGAGATGAGACAAAAAAAAGTGTCTGACAGAGAATAGTGGCTACATTCTATTCCGGAGTAGAGCATTCTTAAGTGTCACAGTTTTATATGCTCTGCTGACAAGCAGATTTTTTCAGTCGGTTTTTGAATCAAGGTTTTTGCATGCATTATTACCTTCTCTGATTCGTCTGTAGCAGCGATCAATGTCCCAGACGATAACATAATCTTCAGAAGCACTGCAGAGGACGAGACAATCTCTCACCGTCCCAATCACCATGGCAGACACATCGCCATGGTGACCAGTTAGTTCCAAGGGAGGCTACAGGACACATTAAAATTACATTTTGATATTTTTATTCCGTATGTTAGAAATGATGGCACAATCATCTCTGATTTATATGTTTCCTATCCCCACAACTAGACACACACACACACACACACACACACACACACACACACACAAGAAGACACAAACAAAAGTTGTCAGAATGGACTTGCTATGTTGGCTGGGAGTATATATTATTTGTTTGTCCTGTACTTGACAGATGTAAATAGTGTCACAATCTTTACTTGCATAAAAAAAAAATACTGGCACAAATACTGTAAAGCTAAATGGCTATATTAACTCATCTTACCCCCCCCACTCCCCCCCCCCCAAAAAAATAGATACATTAATATGGTATTGGTGTTACTTGCCTTCATTCATAATTCATAGTAAAAAATATATTAATTTGAAAATTAAATGGGAAAATATATAATTTTAATGTTAGATACAATTGATTACAGCAAATTTTGTGATTAATGAGTTTTTTAATCAACTGACAGTAATTATATATATCTGTTTGTTGAAAACAGATGTAGGTGAACAAAGACCTCCAGATTGTTGTTTTCGTAAATCCTGATACTCTTGTCCTGCCATGGGACTGCGCAGTAAGAGGCACAGCAGGCCAGCTGCAGGTGGGACATTGGCTTGTTGCAAGTCACAGAGAACCTCTCAATAAAATACTGTACAGCAGCCATGGAGTCACCAATAATCCCCTGTAACAACACACAATGAGAAAATCTAAAGAGAAAACCATGCTTAAATGATTAGCAGGTGAAAATGACATCAAACTGTCCCAGTTAAGACGAATCCGCAGGTCGTCTGAAGGGTTACGTTACCCACCTGCTTTTTAACTGACCATCTGTTTAAAACTAACGTTAGCCCTACGGTTTTTTAGTTTAAGGCCGTGTTTTGTTGAAAGTGCCAATGACATCAGCTGCAAAAGTATTCCATTCATCACCTGAAAGTGAAATGTATTGCTGTTCAAGTATTATAAAACTGCAACCCATATATAAGTATACTATATGTAGTATTAGTAAACAAAACTCCAGTGTTTGGTCTGTGACCCAGAAGTTATTGCGTCCTTGTTGCGTTGGAAACGGAACGGGACGGCACACCAGAAGGGACAATTGCTAACATAAAAACAGGTGTACCTAGAGACTCTGAAGTCTCTAAAGTCGTGTACTGTTGTTTTGCTTGTTTGGACGATTTTATTTTTTACAGCGAAAAGTGTACATGCTGACACGATACAGTAGAACTGTGGAAGTTGTGTTTCTCTGGCTTACTGCAAATATAATTTAATTTCTATAAAAACAATGAATGTTGTTAAAGTCTGATATAAGACAAATAGCAGATGACCCCGACTGATTAATTTTACCTGGACACATCCATAGTATTCGTAGCTCAGCAGATCTGTTACCTGATTTATTATTCAAACACACTTATTCTGTACAAACTGACTGTACCAGTAGTAGTTAAAAAAGGGAAGGTAATTCATCTTCTATGTAACGATGCCCTCTGGTGGTAAACTGCAGTCAATCATAATATACAATGAAATTGAGTTACAGAAAAAAATAACACACACACACACACACACACACACACACACACACACACACACACACACACACACACACACACACACACACACACACACACACACACACACACAATTAAACGATGACGTCTACGATGAACTGGTCATAGGATGCTCTTGTAAAGAATATGCAGATTTTGTCCTTTTGTCTAGTTAAGTTATTGTATATCTGTTTTAATCCAAGGTCATACCATAAATCCTTATAAAATTGGATAGATTTAAATATTTTGTGAATAAAAATGATATTTTTTTGCATGTTGTCAAATGCTTTTTTATCTGTTCACAATAACAAACGACGTCTTTAACTGTCAATTATATAAAAGAGATGTGAAATTTTTCCAAAGTGTGCAATTTGACAATCATAAAAAAAAAGACACAATGAATCTTCTATCATTTCACTTAAAAAACAACAACAACAAAAAACGTAAATTTCTTCAACACCAAAAGTGTCTTTAATCCTATTTGAATGTTACAAAAGCTTTTTCACCAACAAAGATATCTTTGAATACAACGCCCACATCAGTTTTCCTTCAATGAGTCTAAGCCAAACATACTGAGCTATCCAATCATAAATGCGTTATCTACATAAGCATCCTTTTTGGAAACGCCCCTGATCCGAATCGACCAATCAGTCTTCCGCTTTAGCCAGTCAATCAACTCTCCCCGCCCAGTTTTCTGACAGGACGGAAGTCGAGATGGGACAAACTAACCCATCCGGATAACAGAGACAAACTTGGTAGCGAGCGGATGAACTGGTTGGATCTCTGTTCTTTACAGCCTCAGCCCTCAACCTCTTTATATTTTTGCGTTTCGTTACTTATATGTCTCACATTTATATCAAGATTATATAAAATACTCCTTCTCTGGGCACACAACTTCAGCACAGGCATATACTTTTTGAGCTAGCATATTTTCCTAGTGTTTTTAGTTCATTCTTCCCCCACCGACAAGGTTTTATTGGACCAAGATAGGCGGCGCGGGCACCAAGATGTCGAACCGGATGGTGTGCAGAGAAGCGAGCCACGCCGGCAGCTGGTACACGGCCTCAGGTAGAGCCAGAGACCCGAGAGCGGCCCGGGCCTGAGGTCCGGTGTGCTGCTTACATTAGTGTGTGTGTGTGTGTGTGTGTGTGTGTGTGTCTTGCAGTGTCTCAAAACCTAGTGAGCTGTCTGTCTAGACAGCATTTTTGAGACGTTCAGTACGCTCAAAAGTGCTGCCTAGGTAGGCAGCTCACTTTGTTTTTAGGCAGAGCCTTTGCGATCAGCTGGGAATTGTTAAATAACTGTGCCTAAAATGGTTTAAAGACAACAGGACGAGCTTCTTTATATTTGTACCTTTGTCTGAACTGACGGTCTTTTAAAAACGAACTTTATTTAAAATGCTAAATAAAACACAACTTCTTTATTTAGCTAAATCATTTTAAAGCGATTTAATTCTGCTCAGCAATTAATCTAGAAAAATCTATACGTTTCTAGACGTTATCAAGAAAAAAAGTTGCCCTCGGTCAAAAATTTGTCTGATGATTATTTCATGAATTACGTTACTATAAATGTAAAAAATGGTTTGAATAAGTATTTCTGCCTTTCATTGGGCAAACTAGAACCAAATTAATGTTTAATTCAGGGGCCATTATTGAAGTTGACCAGACTGTGTGTTTCTCTCAGATTTGCCTGTTGTTGTTTATGTTTGTGTTTCTGCTGTATATGTGTAAGTTAGCGTCTCTGTGTGTAACAGCAGCTGAGAACAAAAACAGATCAGCAGTTAGCTGATTAGCCTGTAGCCGGTGTGTATTAATCTCTCATACACGCCAACCACAAAAACTAAAACCACAGATTAATAAACCATCCACGCCAATTTAACCCAGCCTTAATTTTCAGGATCAGTAAATCCAGATAGATAAACTTGTGTCGCAGTTCAGAAAGCTGGATTTACCCTGCTAACGGCTAAAGCTATTTAATAAGTTCATATGACAGCTGTAAATGACAGCTGTGTTTTATGGAGAATTAAACCTGGGTTTTTATTAGAATTCATGTCAAGTAATACTGTGTTTATTGTTGTATTGATCAGCATGTATGCCCTGTTCCATTCCAGTGAATACAGGGAGCACAGTCAGCACATGAAAGTCTTTAGAGGGCCTGTGGTATTTTTTCTCTCTCATGCAGTAACAAAGGCTGCATGGAAAAAGCCTAGTGCTGCGCGCGCACACACACATACCGTACAGAACAGAAGCTAGTCTGCATTCTGCATGCTATCACCATCATTAGAGCTCTTGTGTGGTGGCTTTTGGTGTTTTGTTGACGCTTTTCCCCACACTGAGTAACTGTACCATATATGACACATGACTTTTAGGTCTTCAGTTACAGTTTTCAGATCATGACTAATTATTATTCATCTGGCAATGATAACTCTGGCTAGTTAACAGGACTGTTCAGTTGAGTTGGACAAATTGAACAGACAAAGTCAATGAATAATGGCAATTCTATATTTATACATTAAATTTTGCTTTATACCTGTATTTTATACACACACACACACACACATATATATATATATATACACATTTAGTCATTTAGCAGACACTTTTATCCAAAGTGATTTACAAACGAGGACAATGGAAGCAATCAAAATCAACCAAAGAGCAATGATATACAAGTGCTATAACAAGTACACATAGCAAGAGCTTATTAAACAATATAATAATAATATAATACAATATATAATTGATTTTTAAAACCCATTTTTTTATATACATTTTAGATTTGTTCTTTATATGTGCTCGAATAAATAATATAAATTATCTCTTCCATTGCATTATATAAAATTAGCACTATTGCCACAATCAACCACCTAACTTTCTATATATTAATATATGCATCAGCCATACAAAGCCATGTCAGTCAGACACTAAAATGAATGCATTTGCACATGCATGAATAGTCAGACCTGGCTGCTCTTTGGAATACCATTAGTGTTGTAATGGTATGATTCATTACAGTGTGGAGATTTGATTAACAACTGCTAAAATTTGACCAAATTGGATGTATTCTTGTTATTCCTTTCACAGAATCAGCTGAACTTCATCTGTTCACTGGTTCTCAAAAATGTTATCTTGTCCTGTCAGACTCTGATAAGAGTTATTAGGACTGAGACAATGGCACTGTCTGAGGCTGAAATATCCCTGAAATCAACATTCAGGACAGCCATTTCACCTACTGAGTCATTGTTTGTTTGACTGATTTATAATTAGAAATGGAGAAATCCATTGATGAATGCTTGACTTTAATTTTTTTTTAGCATGTAGCAATTTTTTGTGTGGTTTCATTACAACAATGAAAATTAGGGTTGAAATTGTGCTTAATGACAAATAAGCACATTTTCATAGTGCTATTTTTATATAACAGCAAAATGAGAATGTTTTGTTTCGAGTCTACCTGAACTTTTGTTTTACAGAATATTTGTCATGACAATAATGCATAAAAAAATCTAAATTATGCTAATAAAGGCTTCATTTTCTTTTTCTTCAGTAATATATTATAAATAGATAATAAACTTGTCATGCTTCAAAAATATTTCTACATGGTGAAAATGATACTCTACAAAATACATCGGGGAGA